>NC_141389.1:12091651-12291651 GCF_017979445.1 Akebia trifoliata | reverse complement strand
CAAAATGAAGTAACTCCTGTCGTCTGGTTGCAGTGCTGTTGCAAGATGTATCAAAGGCTCTTAGGGCTATCGCATGACCAAATCAAGATAGCCACTACTATCGTAGGGTTTATTAGAGACTTTTAGGGCTGTCACATGACAAAAACAACTACTATTGTGGCTCAATTGCTATCGCACACAAAAGCTACTGTTATAAAAAGACAAACCCTAACATAAAGTAGAATCACAGCGCATTATTGCAACATGTGATAAAAACAAGAAGAAAAAAAATAAAAATACCCCTGAAAGGGAAAAGATCGAATGAAATTGACTATAGGTTCGAGTTTAGTGAGTAAAGAGAAGAAGGAGAAAATTCCTTGGTTCTGATACCAGGAAGAATTTGAGAATAATTGTGTCAAGTCTCTTTGTGAGAGCTTGACAAAAATTTATATTAATTAAAAAGGTCAAATTATAGAAAAGCCTTTACAAATAAGAATTAAATAAAAGACTATCACTACTAAGAAATTAAGACTAAAATAGCAACTAACTAAATTATTTTCAATAAATTCAACAAGAAAATGACGAATAGTCAAAAAAGGTTATTTGCTATTGTATCTCATTTTTTTTTGGATCAAAATAGCCTCATGCGTTCGAACTACTTTCTCTGTCAACTAGAAACTTTTTCTCAGACTTTTTCTTCACAAATCTCGTAGGATTCAGGACTTACCAATCACATGAGTCCGGGTGTATTAAATAACATTGCTAATTTACAAAACTATCCTCATTAGGCTTGATGTGTCACACAGTGGATAGCCCGTAATGCTAAGAATTAAGATCCTAAGAAAAGACGATACAATGGTTTTATCCTAGTGTTACTATATAGAACTGATTCCTAAGAAATATAATCATTTTGATCATAAAACGATCCTTGCACCCATGGATCCTAGCATCCAAGTTAATGAAAAATATTGGACGTTCTAAAACTCAACTAGAACATGTCAGTGTTATTGGAAGTCTTATGTATGCTATATATTGTATAAGACATAATATGCACACGTTATAGATGTGTTGTGTCATTTCACTAGTAATCCAAATACTGTGCATTGAAATGTTATAGCTAGAATTGTAAGGTACGTGAAGGGGACTTTAGACTATGGATTACATTACGGAGGATGTCCTAATGTTTTAGAAGGATATAGTGATGCAAATTGGAATAATGTAGAGTCTGATTCAAAGTTTATTATTGGCTAGATATTACATTAGGCAATGCTGTTTATCTTGCGTTTTTAAGAACTAGGCTTGTATATCAAATTCTACAACGATATCATAAATGAAAACAATAGCAAATTCATGTAAACAAGTGGAGTGCCTTAGTAATATATTAATTTAAAAAAGCCTACTCCTCATCGTAGAGATCATCCTCACAAAAAATCAGCCCATTCCAAAACTTCTAACTCATGTTTTGAAAAATGTTTTGCCAAAAAGTTTGCCATTGAACGGGACCCTATATATATATATATATAGGACATCATTATTACGACCCCTATTACGACTCACATTGCGACACACCGTTTGTCTTATATGGGCAAAAATGTTTGGAATGGGCTGATTTTTTGTGAGGATGATCTCTGTGATGAGGGGATCATCCTGGAAAAAAATCATCCCATTCCAAAACTTGTAACCCCATCAAAATTGATTTACAAAAATTGGACGGTCTATAATTTTTTAACAAAAATTGGACGGTCTATAATTTTTCAACAAAAATTGGACGGTCTAGAAATTTCATAATGAGCTGATTTTTGGCAAGGATGATCTCCTCACTATAGAGATCATCCTCACAAAAATCAGCTCATTCCAAACATTTTTGCCCATATAAGACAAAACACATTGTCTATATGTGTGTGGTGAAGAGATCATCCTTGCCAAAAATCAGCTCATTATGAAACTTCTAGACCGTCCAATTTTTGTAAATCAATTTTGATGGGGTTACAAGTTTTGGAATGGGATGATTTTTTGCCAGGATGATCCCCTCATCACAGAGATCATCCTCACAAAAAATCAGCCCATTCCAAACATTTTTGCCCATATAAGACAAACATGTTGTCGCAATGTGTGTCACAGGAACCCGACCCATATATATATATATATATATATATATATATATATATATATATATATATATATAGGAAGCGGTTCGGCAGCCCTAAAGGGCGTGCTTGATAGCGCTTGTAAACGCAGCAGTTGGTGCGTTTGCGTCAAAAAGCCAAATTCTTCTCGTGTTTCCGTGCTTGATAGCGCTTCTCCATTTTGCGTTTCGAAATTTGAAACGCAGATTATAACATTTGACCGCTGTTTTGAAAAGCAGATAATGAAAGCTTCGCACAGCTGAGTTAAAAAGCGCCGAAGTGAAAAGATGAAAATAACCTTCGTCATTTATCAAATTTCCAACATCAGTCCGCGATAAAACGAACATGTTCGACAGAAACCCTTCGTCCATTCAACCTCTCTCTCTTCGATTTCGACGGCATCGACGACCTACCTTGACGACGGCGATCAAATTTCCGATCGTAACCCATCGAAAAAGACGACGTTGTCTTGTTAAACCAAAACCCATCGATTAACAGCAAATCATTCGAAACCCATTTATTATTAAACCTAAAATCGGTGAAGACAGCGACGCCGTTCGACGCCATTGACAACTCCGAGTCCGATCGACGCCATTGACGACGACGAATCGAAGTCTAAGTGAACTCAAACTCTTCGTTTGCCCCTTTTCCGATCGACGCTTTTCGATTCCTTCTCACAACAGCTTCGAACAAGATCTGTGAGCTCTCTCTCTCTCTCTCTCATCGATTTGGATCTTTGACGAAATTGCAACGAAATTTTGTAAAGAATATCGATTTGGATTTCGATTAATAATAGAAAAAATCTGTTACTGTTTTTCTTGTTAGATTAACGAAAATTTTCTGTTACTGTTTTTCTTGTTAGATTTTTATTTAAAAAAAATAATGGAAAAAATAAATATTTACCATGAGAATATTAATTGAAATTATGTTTATTGCTCCCAAACTATCTAACTTAAAGTCTAGTTTGTTGTTCACAATATTAACTAATTTTTTTTTCTCACTGTTCGAGTCTTTGAACCATCTAAAGTAACTCTTTTTTGTAGGAAAAAATAATAGAAAAAATAAATATTTACCAGAAATTATTGCTTATTTTTGTTGCTTATTTTTATTCACCGTTGATAGGGTCAGAAATATTCACCATTGATCGATCATGTCTGTTGTTTATTTTGCCCCAACCTTGGATTGGATGTTTAGCTAGCACCATTCTTGGCCATATGGTATTATGAACTAAAAAAGTAGTCGATAAAGGAGACATCTTATTTATCTTCTCTAATCACCCAACACCATTATGTAAAAAAGAGGGTGAATGTTAGTGAAATGGAGATCATTGGCCTAAAACCTGGTGGCTTTGAATTCTAAAATGTCGAGGCACGTTGATTGATTGAAAACTCTCTACCACCATCAAAAGTCACTTGTGCAAACGCAGTCCCAATGATCTTGGTAAAGCTTGAGTCATCCTGTAATATATTTTATCCATAAAAGTTGGTTACCATGCTTTAGAAAGTAAAGTAGCTAGTTTCTTAATTATATTCTACAAATCAAAATAGACGAACTTGCAATTTGTTGTTAATGAAGAAGGGAAGTTGTGTTGTATGTAGGTGGTGTCATAATATACCTGCAAAACTATCTTAGCCCAACTACTGCCGTGTCAATTATGTTTTCTTAGAGTGTGGATATTTGGAATGTTTCAGATCTATTTTTCAATGCTGTGTCTTGCACCTACCAATTACAATGTCATGTTGATTACACTTTTTTTTCCCTTGAATGTGGCATTTGGAATATGCTTATTGCAGGAGTTTCAAATCTATTTTATCTTTCAATGTTGTATCTCGCACCCTATCAGTGGGTTGTACATGCACACATGTATTATCAATCGAATCTTGAATGTAATATGTAAGTATGTAACTATGTATGTAATATGTCATAAAAATAAAAAAGAATCAGAGAATTAACTGAGAATTTTACATAGATCACCAACAGTACTTATATTTACATATTTTTCATGTTTTTTTTAATTTCAGTTTTACTTATTATATTAACTATGATTATTATGTTTAAATGATGTCAGAATGTATATTAGATGTTATGTGGATGTGTTATGTATATACGATGTAATGTGGATGTGTTATGTACAATGTGAATTTTGGATTGCGTATTATGCAGGTATTTTGTTTATCAAGAAAATTTCATATGTCCATTTTTAAGAGAAGATGCTGCCGAAATTTCTATAGAATTATAAATTTTTCTATAATTTTTAGACATTTTAAAATTAAAATAATAATTATTTTAATTTTTATATAATTTTATTATATTTATATATATTTAGTGTAATTATATAATTATAGGAGTATTCTGGTAATTTTTAATGTATTCTGGGTGCATTATCAACCTTAAGGGTATTTTGGTCATTTTACCCTAATACAGCAAATTCTTGAAGCTGTATCAAGCAGTAATTACCAGATTCTGACAGCACAGTACTTTTAGAAAGCTCTATCAAGCAAGCTTTTCAGTGTTTCAGATTCTGACAGTAGATTCTAGCAGCAGATTCTGACAGCAGAAGCTGACAGCTGAATCAATCAGGCCCAAAGTTTGCCAAGTTTGGTGCCAAACATTTTTTGTAAATCACTTCTGATGGGGTTAGAAGTTTTGGAATATGCTGATTTTTTGTGAGGATGATCTCTACGGTGAAGAGATCATCCTCACAAAAAATCAGCCTATTCCAAAACTTCTAACCCTAGTTTACAAGTTGAAGAATCGTGGACCGTCCAATTTTTGTAAATCCCTTTTGATGGGGTTAGAAGTTTTGGAATAGGCCGATTTTTGGTGAGGATGATCTCCTCATCATAGAGATCATCCTCACAAAAAATCAGCTCATTCCAAAGCTTCTAACCCATATTTTGAAAAATGTTCGACACCAAACTTGGCAAACTTTAGGGCTGCTGAACCGTCCCCATATATATATATACATAGGGAAATGTTCACCACCAAACATTTTGGCAAAACATTTTTCAAAACATGGGTAAGAAGTTTTGGAATTGGCTGATTTTTGGTGAGGATGATCTCTACGGTGAGGAGATCATCATCACCAAAAATCAGCCCATTCCAAACTTCTAACCCCATAAAAAATGGTTTACAAAAGATGGACGGTTCATGATTTTTCAACTTATAAATATGGGGCTAGAAGTTTTGAAATGAGCTGATTTTTGGTAAGGATGATCTCCTCACCGTAGTGATCATCCTCACCAAAAATCAGCCCATTCCAAAACTTCTAACCCATGTAGGACAAAAATGGTGGATATCATCCTCACCAAAAATTAGCCCATTCCAAAACTTCTAACCCATGTAAGACAAAAATGATTGGCTAAAATGTTGGCCAAAATGTTTGGTGTTGAACGAGACCCATATATATATAATGGGTAGCGTTCAATGGCTAACTTTTTGGCAAACCATTTTTCAAAACATGAGTTAGAAGTTTTGGAAAGGGCTGATTTTTGGTGAGGATGATCTCTACGGTGAGGAGATCATCATCACCAAAAATCAGCCCATTCCAAAATTTCTAGCCCATGTTTACAAGTTGAAACATTGTGGATCGTCCATTTTTCGTAAACTATTTTTGATGGGGTTAGAAGTTTTGGAATGGGCTGATTTTTTGTGGTGATGATCTCCTCACCATAGAAATCATCCTCACAAAAATCAGCCCATTCCAAAACTTCTAACTCATGTTTTGCCAAAAAGTTAGCCATTGAACGGGACCCATATAATATATATATATATATAGGGAGCGGTTCGGCAGCCCTAAAGTTTGCCAAGTTTGGTGCCAAATATTTTTTGTAAATCACTTTTGATGGGGTTAGAAGTTTTGGAATACCGTAGAGATCATCCTCACAAAAAATCAGCTCATTTTGAAACTTCTAACCCTAGTTAACTAGTTGAAGAATCGTGGACCGTCCAATTTTTGTAAATCACTTTTGATGGGGTTAGAAGTTTTGGAATAGGCTTGGTGAGGATGATCTCCTCACCATAGAGATCATCCTAAAAAAAATCAGCTCATTCCAAAGCTTCTAACTCATATTTTGAAAAATGTTTGGCACCAAACTTGGCAAACTTTAGGGCTGCTGAACCATCCCTATATATATATGTATATATATAGGGAAATGTTCAGCACCAAACATTTTGGCAAACATCATCACCAAAAATCAGCCCATTCCAAAACTTCTAACCCCATCAAAAATGGTTTACAAAAAATGGATGGTCCACGATTTTTCAACTTGTAAACATGGGTTAGAAGTTTTGGAATGGGCTGATTTTTGGTGAGGATGATCTCCTCACCGGAGATATCATCCTCACCAAAAATCAGCCCATTCCAAAACTTTTAACCTATGTAGGACAAAAATGGTTGACTAAAATGTTGGCCAAAATGTTTGGTGCTGAAAGAGACCTTATATATATATATATATGGGAAATGTACAGCACCAAACATTTTTCAAAACATGGGTTAGAAGTTTTGGAATGGGCTGATTTTTGGTGAGGATGATCTCTACGGTGAGGAGATCATCCTCACCAAAAATCAGCCCATTCCAAAACTTCTAGCCCCAGTTTACAAGTTGAAAAATCGTGGACCATCCATTTTTTGTAAACCATTTTTGATGGAGTTAGAAGTTTTGGAATGGGCTGATTTTTGGTGATGATGATCTCCTCACTGTAGATATCATCCTCACCAAAAATCAGCCCATTCCAAAACCTCTAACCCATATTTTGAAAAATGTTTTGCCAAAATGTTTGTCAAAATGTTTGTTGCTGAACATTTCCCTATATATATATATATATGGGAGCGGTTCGGCAGCCCTAAAGTTTGTCAAGTTTGGTGCCAAACATTTTTTGTAAATCACTTTTGATGGGGTTAGAAGTTTTGGAATAGGCTGATTTTTTGTGAGGATGATCTCTACGGTGAAGAGATCATCCTCACAAAAAATCAGCTTATTCCAAAACTTCTAACCCTAGTTTACAAGTTGAAGAATCGTGAACCGTCCAATTTTTGTAAATCATTTTTGATGGGGTTAGAAGTTTTGGAATAGGCTGATTTTTGGTGAGGATGATCTCCTCATCATAGAGATCATCCTCACAAAAAATCAGCTCATTCCAAAGCTTCTAACCCATATTTTGAAAAATGTTTGACACCAAACTTGGCAAACTTTAGGGCTGCTGAACCGTCCCCTATATATATATGGGAAATGTTCTACACCCAAAGCTTTACCCTACACTTTAACAAACGTGTTTTGTCCTACATGGGTTAGAAGTTTTGGATTGGGCTGATTTTTTATGAGGATGATCTCTATGATTAGAAGATCATCCTCACCAAAAATCAGCCCATTCCGAAATTTTTAGCCCCATGTTTACAAGTTGAAAAATCGTGGACCGTCCATTTTTTGTAAACCATTTTTGATGGGGTTAGAAGTTTTGGAATGAGCTGATTTTTGGTGAGGATGATCTCCTCACTATAGAGATCATCCTCACCAAAAATCAACCCATTCCAAAACTTCTAACCCATGTAGGACAAAACACGTTTGTTAAAGTGTAGGGTAAAGCTTAGGGTGGAGAACGGGATATATATATATATATATATATATATAGAGAGAGAGAGAGAGAGAGAGGGAGAGAGAGAGAGAGAGAGAGAAGGTTGCCTAGATCAAAAGACCAAGTAGAGCTTGGACCGGGGTCCATATTTTGGCCACATGGAATACCATCTTAGTTCAAATAACACCTCAGCCTTCTAAAATTAATGGTTTCGACCAGGTTTGAAAAAAAAACATGTCTTTTGAGTATCTTAAGACTTTGAAAATGAACAATTGTTGAACACCCAAATTTAGAATTGAAATCCAATGATGAAAACATATCTTTTAAAAAAAAAATCCTTAGAATTTTGTGTTCTATAACCATGCAACACCTAATCATGTTTAAGGTGCCACAAGGACATGCAGTCCATATAATCCCATAACACACAGATACTCGTGTGGGGATTGGTAAAATCCAAGCACTCATGAGGACATTATATCATCCAATTCTTTTAGTAGCATAGGGATAATTTAGTCTTTTCAAAGTAAAAAGTTAGAAAAAACGTTTTCCATCCACTTTTCTCTTTCATTGAGATTTGATTTTACAACTTCTCTATCCCTTAAAAATGACACTTTTCTCAAGCATAACGTACAAAAATAGATTGAACCAACTCTTCCCTCCCCTTATCTCAAAATATAGATTCTCTTCAGAAATAAAAGGGAAAAAGAGGTTTGATTTTTAGTTTGAGGTTTAATAGAATTCTATGTGGCTTGTGCCTTAGGACATGAGTAGGAGAAATCTTTTTATTTATAGATTAAACTCATTAAAGGAGGTAGTAAGCTCAATTATAATCACTTTCCCATGTTTTCTAATATTTATAGAAATTAATGCCCATGATGCATTGATGGCAATAAAGATCCACTCATTGTGGTTCTTCTAACTTACATGAATAGTGGCCTTAAATGTGTAACCATCTTAACTCAATGGCTACTCAGTTCTCGAGTTGTGTTTCCTTTGGGCACCATGTTTAATTTGTGTTACTTGAGTAGCTTATCATAAGGTTGCCACCTTAGTTACTACGTAGGTTTCTCCTTGGCCTCAACCATGCAGTGTATAATGTTGAGTTGATGGGTCGAGCTTGATGGATGAACCTTTAAGTGTTTGTGGGGCTTGTCCAGAGGATGGGTTGACCTTGGTGGCTGAACCATTTAGTGTGAGGGGACTTATTGACCAAGCCTCTTAAAGGTCAAGGGGCACATTGACCGAACCTCTTAGAGTCAAGGGGCGCATTTGGCCGAGCCTCTTTGAGTCAAAGGGTGTGTAGATACCCCAATTTGAACAGGCCTTTACTCGAAAGAGCCCAAAAATAGCAATTTTTCAATAAATGTGGTCAACGGGCCTCCAAGGCCCGAATCGTCGAAATATGGCATTTTCGCCCAAATCAAAGCCTCTAAAACCTCTCAACGGGTTAGTAGGTCCACCAAAAAGCTCGGCATGCTCCGCTCCATTCAAAATGTTGGTTTTCCAACAAAATAGGCCAACGGGCCTCAAAGGCCCAAAACATTAAAAATGGCAGTTGTGACTGAGCCAAGGCTCCTAAGACCTCCCAATGGTCTAAGGGACCCACCAAGGGGGTTTGAACTACCCTACATCTCCCCAACCCTCACTACTCCGCTCTTGCATCCGAAATACTTGATTTTCAAGCAAATCCTTCAACGGGCCTAAAAGGCCCGCTTTGCCAACACGTGGCATTTTTTTTATCAAAGTCAATAATTGCAAAAATCTCAAAAAAATAAAAAAATGTGAGACTTGGGATGCCAACCCCTCCTCTACTCCTACCGCTCCACCTCTGAATCCGCAAATACCCTAAGTCCATTCAAAGCCCACAAGCCCTCAACTCTTTCCTAAAATAATTTCTCACCTTACCCTCAATCTAAAATCAATCCCATATCACCTAAACCCTAAAGTGAACCCACCCTAAAAAATCCAACCCAAAAACAAACCCTGCCTAAACCAAAATAACCCACAACCCTCCTAATACCCAAGCCCAATGCACTAAAAGCCCACAAGATATTATCCAATTCATTATCTAACCCACAACCCTAACCCATTATCCACTACCCACATCAATCAATCACCCCATTTACATCAAAAGATGACACATGTCGTCATCCCTCTCACCTCCCTCATCTAATCACCTATGCCCATCATCATTCTCTAAACAACTCATCTAACCCACATCACCTCTCTCCAAAATCACCTTAACCCATATCCTACCCTAACATAACCTATCTCCATTCTCTAACATCAACAACCACCCACATCACAACTCATACCCTACATCCCCTAACCTATCATCATTATCTAATATCATCAACCACCCACATTACAACCCATATCTACACCCATCACTTTCCTTAAAACACTCCAATAAAATCACCTCAACCCATACCCCCTCATCATCAACCAACTAACCCATACTCTTCTCTTTAATCAAACAACCACCATCAACCAATCAACCAATCTCATCACCTTACTCTCTCATCAGATATGCCATATGGTATCATCCCCTTCCTCCTCCCAAAAACCAATCTATCAACCTCTTACACAACTCATTCTCCTAAATCTAAACACCTCACATCTTCAACCAAACTATCACTCCTACTCCAAACAACCCTTTTACACCCCCACTCCCCCCATCAACCATCACTCATCTCATCCTACCAAACACTCTACCCAAATGGATTTGGGTAGGATCCAAACCATTTGGATCAAAACCTCATCTATTTTCATTCTTTACAAAACTACCCTCAATCTCACTCCAAATTTCATACCCCTATCTTTAAAAAAGAATGTCATTACCCATTCTCCTAACCTTTAACCCCATTATACCCCCAAACATCCTCCCAACACCTATAAATACCCCTCCCCTCCTTTCAAAAATGGTTATCAAATTTCTTTAAGAAAAAAATATATTTTCTCTACTTATCTCTACTACTCTCTCATACCACCTTATAAAAAATGCAATTTCACTCTCATACTTTACTAAGGACTCAAGAAAACCTAGAAGAAGAAAGAAAGAAGGGTGACCTTGAAGCTTCAAGGTGGGTTCAAAGTACACCCCCCCCTCTCTCTCTACCCTCTCTTCTTCCCTCTTCTATTATCCCCTTCTTCTTTTCATTTTGTTTTAAATGAATTCAAGATGAGTAGTCCCCAAGGCTTAGATCTACAAGGATCATCTCCATCAATGAGATGATCCTATGATCGAGCCGAAAGCAAACCCCTACTTAGGGTACAAATACACAACACGTGGCACTTTATTTTTTAACTTTTTTTTAATCAAAATGATCAAGTTCTTTGAAGTTACCGCCACTTGACGGGGAGAAAATGGTGTCTAACCCCTTCCATTTTCTCCAACCGAGCCGCTTACCCCGATCCTTAAGTTTGATTAGTTTCTTACCCATCGCGAGTCACTATATGCCAAAAATATCATTTTTGGGAAAATGTACATCGGGTGACCATTCACACCCACTTACAACATGAATGGTGGCGACTCCAAACTATAGTAGATGTGACCGTCGTAATGACGAAAATCACGTGTCTACAGGGTGCATTGGGCTGAACCATGTAGTGTGAAGGGGCACTAGGCCAAACTTTCTAGTGTAAAGGGACACATTGGCCGAACCTAGTTGGCCAAACTACCTTTCATAGAGCATGTTAAGATGAGGAGTCTGCCTAGTTGACCGAACAACCTACCATGGAACACATTAAAGAGAGGGGTCAACCTAATTGGCCGAACCATCGATCTTGGAACACATTAAGATGAGGAGTCAACTTAGGGGCCAACCCATTAAATATTTGATCCTATTTGAATTGGTTTGGGTTGGATGGAATTGAATCGGGCTCTAATACTTTGGTTTGGTAATTTTACTAATCCCAAAAAGTATAATTTTTTGGTTCCTACAATGCTCCCTCTTAGGATTTTAGATCTTTTATGAGATCTAGGATTCTAAGAATCTTCTAAATTTGGATTAGTAGAGATTATATGCTAGGATATTGGTTATAAACTTGGCATTTTGTTCACTTTTGAGTTGAGGGTAACCCCCATGCAACTAGTATGCAGAAGTTTGAATCCTTGATCATTGACTAGGCGTCAACCCCTTGAGTTGGGAGTTGCCCTCATTCAACTTAGCTTTCTTAGTCTTAAACGTTTTATCACGCAACCTTTTAGGTTGGGATACTTTCATGCAACTTGGATTTGAAGTTGTAAGATTGGTTACCGTGCTAACTCTTTGAGTTGGAATAATTCCATACAACTCGGATTTTAAGTTGTAGACTTTTTGTCGTGCCGACTGTTAGAGCTAAGTTTCCCCCGGGTGACTCTTCAACCTTTTTGGAAGTCTTTTTTTACTAAATGTGGCTTGGACATAATTTAAAAGAATGAAGAGTAAAGATGAATGATCATTTTTACTTGATTTGAGATTACCTTGATTGTAGTTGATATTTCTTATTTTAAGTGTGTTTGAGGATTCAATTCGTCTTTGGCTTTGTAGATCTTGTTGATATGCTTAACAACCAACTGTAAGTCGTTGAAGACTACCAATTTGGTGATGTTTATATGGGAAGCATTTTCGATTCAAAGATGATATCCTCATATTATGCTTCATTGTTCAAGGCTTTAAGTCTGAAACAAACTATTTTCTCTAGCTCGAGATTCTCAAGGGTAATTAGGATTATTCGTGCATCTGAGCCTTTAGAAGATCCATCCACTAGAAGTCTCCACTCAATCTTGGAAGACCATAGTTATGGTGTTGCTTCTTCTACATCTTGAAATAATTATGTTGCTACTTCTTGAGTTTATCCAAATTTTGTAGACTTCAAGATTGTCGATCGAAAGGTTAAGAACAAGACAATCCTCATGAGGTTAATGTATTGCTTCCAGATCTTGGTCAGAGAAGAAGATGGATGAATGTTCTCCTTCAGACAATGATCAAGTCCATCATGGTTGAAGTCGAATATGATAGACTTATCATACTTGGACTGCCTTCCTGATCAAGTTCCCCCTTTCGAGTTGTTTTGTGCGGCTCATCTGCAGAATCATTCATCCATGAATCACATTGATTATATTTTATCTTTGGCTTTGTTGTCCTCAGTCCTCTCGGGGGAGGGGGGGTAAAGGAAGGCATTGCTACTACTGATTGATGTTGATTAGTGTGTGTCTATTTTAGGTGAGTTATGAACTATTGTAGATATATTTGATCTCTTAGTAACATCCTTGATATAAGGATTTGAGAACATTGGCCTCAACCATCTAATGAAAGGCTCATTCTGAATTCGCTAAAAGATGTGATCAAACAAATCATTGAGAGGAGTATAATTCCAAGTACCTTCGGGTCTTGACCAATTCCTTTCCTTCTATTCCTCTCTCACTTCTGGGTTGACCAACCGCTTTTGTCCTTGCCGAGATATCTTCTCTACTTTCTGAAGGGTTGATGTAGTCACTGGAGTAACAGTTAACTTTGTCTTTTTTATAGTTTTGCGTACTTCTCTGCCTTTAGCAAGAAAGCAACTCAGCCGAATATGACTCCAAATGCAACGATCCCAGCCAAAACCTAGCAAATCAAATCAAATCTAACTAACAATCATGAAATACGGTTCCAAATTCATAAAAATGACAGATCAAAGAGAAAAATGAGAGAAAACAAATCAATTACCTCTCAAAAATGATAGATCAAGTAGGGATTTGATAAACGAATCAATTACATCTCGAAATCCAAATGATTGAAGGGAGAAACAATTGAAAAAACAATATCCAACTTTGCAAATTTTAGCTTTCGTGACAAATTCGTTCCTGCTTGAATTTCAGACTCCACCCTAGTTAGCTTTAGTTCTAACTTACTCTCCCACAATTTTTATTAGCTTTAGTTCTAACTTAAAATACTCTCCCATGATTTTGAAACGGTTTTAGACATGGAGACGATTTAAAACTGTTGTTAAATAGAAACGACTAAAGTGCGTTTCAAACTCTTGTTCCTAAATCATTGTTTTCTTATAGTGCTTATCATTCTCTTTTGACCAATACTATGGTAACCACCAACTTGGTGGGTAAGAAGGGATGTATGACACCTTTCTCTTCTTGCAACTGAATCTCATTACCCAAACCTCTAGGTTAAAATCAGATTTGAGTCACCAACTCCTTGAAAAATTGTTTTAAAATTATTTTTATGATGTTCATTCACACCTTAAACTCTTTGAATAGTGGTGACTCTCAAATCCATGTAAATGAGGTTTAGACTACTAAACTATCACATATATATACAATCCTATAATACTTAAATCTATTGATTCAAATCAATCAAACTCCTAATGAGGTGAAAGTATTCAATTATAATGTTCATTATGTTGTTATCCATACCCGAATAAAAATTGATTTAAAATTTTCAATAGAAATTTATAGGTTTCAATCGGTGGGAGTGAAGGCTTTTTTTCAATCAATGGGATTTAGGTATACATCATTTGGTAATTAAAGTTGAGTGCAATAAGTAGTAACAAAAGGGTCATTTGGATTTTTGACAAAATTCACTTTAAGTGTCTCCAATTAGCCTATTTGATGTGTGCAAATGAGTGCTGATTTTGTAACACAACCTGACAGAATAACTCAAAAACTCATGGACGTGGCATGTGCAAAGAACCGTATATTTTTTGCCTTGAGATACACAATCGCACATGTTTATGAAGATGTGAAATTGTGTTTCTCGAGGCAAAAATCTATTGTGCTTTGCACATGCTATGTCGTGAGTTTTTGAGTTATCTTTTAAGTTGAGTTAGGAAATCATTACACGTGTGCAAATAGAGCGTCCCTTGAGCGTTATTTTGATCTTTTAAAAACAACGATTTAACTTTAACTACTTACTTTTTCAGCCAACGGTAACTTTCTTTGCTTCCTTATCAGAAAAACGGCTATAAAACTTAAAATAAAAGGAAGGCTGGTTAAGCCGTAGATTCAACAAGATCCGAGGGTCAGCTTTAAAAAGGACAAAAAGACCGTTAGAGAGAGACGCCCCTTCCTTCCTTGTTTAAAACTCAAAAGAGCTCTCCTCTTCATGTGTAATTTCCCAACATAAACCCAACCAACAAAAAAAAAAACAGAGAAATAGATTGCAGAGGAAGAGAAAGAATAACAGAGAGAGATTATAGAGAGAGAGAGAGAAGTGGCGAATTTGAGGATTGAAGAGGAGGAGACGCGGAGTGGCCGCCTCCGGCTCTTGTTATCGTCACTATTTTCGACCATTGGAAGTGTTTTTGGTCCGAAGGAATCAGAGATGGCTTCAAGACCTATTGTTCCACAACAACACAACCGAGGTATGAACTACTGCCGATTTTGGTGAAATCCCACCTACCAATTTCCGTCTTTTATGATCTTGCCCCTCTTTTTTTACATTTTTATGAGGTGGGTTTCTCCTTTTGTGAGGATTTTCTTTGGATTCTTCGGTGATCTTTCGATATTTAACTGGGTTTCACACTGTTTCTACTTTTGATGAAAGCCTTTCCTGTTTGAGGTTCTTGCTTTGATTTCATTGATCTGTGAAATATGGTATCTGGGGATTTCTTCAATTTCCAATATACTTAAGAAGATTTTCTGTGTGGCTTTGCATTCTCTTGTTATTTCTTTTTATTCTGGTTTCATTTCTTTTGTTGAAATTTCAATTTTTAAGGTTTTCTTGAGGGTTTTTTGTTTTCTCAAGGCCTTTTCTTCTTTGGGGAGTCCTCTCTCTCTCTCTTATACATGCTTTTTCTTAGTAGATTTCTCATGAAATTTGCAGCCGAAGGAAATAATCGCCGAGCACTTGGAGATATAGGAAATCTAGTTACCATTCGAGGCTTAGAGAATAAGGTAGTAATTGTAATTGAAACATTTCTTTCTCACTGATTCCTTAATGAAACTTATATATATATATATATACATCTGCTTCCTCACCAAATATATGGAATTATATTTTTAAATGCATAGAAACAAGTGGAGACAGTAATTTTTGATGGAGGTGTGGTGGCTAAAGGATTGGGAGGAAAGGCAGATCAAAAGAAAATCACTGTTGATCCAAAACCCATGACGATGATAATCGAGATAAGCCCAGATACACAAGAGACTAAAAAGGAAAAATCTGAAACCCGCATGAATAGAGAAAGGCCATCGTCAAGGAAGAAAGTAAATACCCTTACTTCAGTTCTAACTGCTCGAAGCAAGGTAATTTTCTTCAGTTGTACAAGTTCTTTGGTTTTCTGCTAATTTTTTTAAAGACCCTTTTCAAGAAAGTTTGAAATTTTGGCAAAAATCAGGTTGCTTGTGGTCTAACATACAAACCAAAGGACTCCATTGTCGACATCGATGCAGCGGACATCGATAATCAATTGGCAGCAGTGGAGTATGTAGAAGATATATACAAATTTTACAAGCTCACAGAGGTATTCTTCTTAAATTTTAATCTTTATCTATTGATAAATTTTTATATCTTATATATATCGATGTTTCTTTAACTCCCTGATGTAGAATTTGAGTCGAGTCCATGACTACATGTCTTCACAACACAACATTAATGAGAAGATGAGGGAAATTCTTGTGGACTGGTTGATTGAAGTACATTACAAGTTTGAACTCATGCCGGAAACTCTTTATCTTACTATCCATATACTTGATCGATACCTTTCGATTAAATCAGTTCTGAGGAAGGAGTTTCAGCTAGTTGGCATAAGTGCCATGCTCATAGCATGTAAATATGAGGAAATTTGGGCACCTCAGGTATACTTATTAACTTTAATTCCTTTTCTAGATAGTTGTGACTAAATGGACTCTATTGATAATTTGGGTTGGGTGGGGGGTTTTGGTAAATTTCAGGTGAACGATTTCATTTGCCTTTCCTATACCCGAGAGCAGATATTGGCCATGGAGAAAGAAATATTGGGCAAACTTGAATGGACCTTAACAGTCCCTACACCCTATGTCTTCCTTGTACGTTTTATTAAGGCCGCTGTGTCGGATCAGGAGGTAATTATCATACTTTATGTTAGTGTTACTAATTTGACGACACTGTCACACTTGTTCATTATCCTTAATTTTCTTTAAATTCAGATGGAGAATATGGCATTCTTCTTGGCAGAGTTGGGTCTGATGCAATATGGAGTAATAATGTACTGTCCATCGATGCTGGCCGCCTCTGCAGTTTATGCTGCACGATGCACTTTGAACAAAAGTCCTCTTTGGAGTGAAACACTTCAGCTCCACACTGGATTCTCTGAACCACAGCTTATGTAATATTTTTTTTGCTTTTTCCCCCCTCTCAATCTTGGCTTTCCTAAGACGAAAATTAGAACACTAAATCATCTTTCTTCCTGTGACAGGGATTGTGCCAAGCTAATGGTGAACTTCCACTCCACAGCTGCAAAAACTGAGGTGCAGGTTGTTCATAGGAAATACTCAAATCCTTGTTGCAGCTCTGTTGCTCTTCTTCCACCAGCAAAAAACCTCTTGGCTTGATAAGGAAAGAGTATCGTAAGCAAGATTTTAATTGATGATGGATCATTGGTTTTGTAATGACCAGATTTCAGTTCATTGTGTCATTTTCTAATATTTGTTTGATATGTAACAAGAAGATTTTTGTAATATGGTAAGTAAAGTGTGGTTGTTTTGTAATGACCAGGTGTGATATTTTCTAATACTTAACAAGAAGATTTTTGTAATATGGAAAGTACAGTGTTGTTGTTTGTTAGTTTGAAAATCCTCATTAGGAGTTGAAGTTGTTTACTAGAAATATTTACACATGTAACAGCGATAAGGTTCACTGAGACCGACCTCGGTAATGCCACAATTTTTTAAAATGAAAAAGATGTGAGAAAGAAAACCCAGTGTGTACCTGCTGAAATCATCCACAAGTATTGTTGTTGAGGGGAAGTGAAGTGTTTTGCTTTCTTATTTGTTGTTGGTTTGTTTGAAATGCTCTCTGATAAAGACTTCTCTCAAGTGAATATGGTTTTACTTGGAAACAAATTCTCATGCGTTTGACATAGAATAGCAGTGTGTAAGGTGTGTGTGATAAGACCAATCTCCGTAAGTTTTTTTAAAATATGCTGGGAAAAGTCTGTTATGAAAAGCTTTGGTTTTTCAACCAAGTTGATCTAGATTTTTAAAAGTGAAAAAAGATGAGAAAGAAAACAAAGTGTAAAATGTGATTCGCAACAAATGCAGAGAGTCCCTTTGCTTGAGCTGTTGAGATGTCAACCCCCCCACCCACCCACACACACACACACTTAAGAAAGGGGGGTGAGAGCTGCAAGAATGGTCGTCTTGAGTGGATCTTCTACTTTCAGTCGGTCCCCAGCATCAGAGACAACGAAATTAAAAGGAGAAAGTTTAAAGGGCAATAAACTGATTTAAGGAATAATTTTGTAGCTAAGCTAACTACCAAAACTGAGCCAATCTCTCAAACCCAAGGGTTTTGGAATGCTTCAGAAGCTACAAAGATTCACTTTACGCAGAATTAGATTCTCGGGACAGATTCCTTCCTCCCTAGGAAACATATCTCAAGCATACCAACTCAAATTAGCAGACATCTTTGAAGGAAAGAATCATTTCGGATATTGGCAAATGTCAATTCTTGCAAATATTGGATCTTTCTACTAAAAATCTTAATGGTAACATACCCAAACAGAGATTATTGGTTTTTGTCCCTACCTTGAACAACTAGATGTTTTTATGAACAAATTGATTGGTCAAATTAGCACTCTTGTTGGTGCTTGTTTCATTAGCATGGTGATTTCTTTCAAGGTTTCATCCCCTCATATTTAGGTTCTTTGAAACATATCAAGAGTCAAATATTTCTAAAAACCACTTGCTTGGACAAATTTCTAGAGATCTAGACTACCTTTATTTCTTAAAATAAAATTTTAAATATGTTTTTCAATGATCTCAAGGCAGTGATACCTAGCGCATTTTCAATTGTTGGAAATAGTAAGCTTTGTGGGGGTATCTCTGAACATGCTTTTCCTTCAAGAACTCTATGAAATGGGGAGTATTGTGTCTTGCTTTCAAGGTGACAATTGGCACAATTCTATCTTCACTTGCTTTAGCGACGTTTCTTGAACGTCATTGGAGAAAAAATCATGTTGGATCCTTCTATAAAGGAGTGAGTTCTTCATCAAGATGAAACACATTGTTGTGAAGGTATTCTACCTGATCCAAAGTGGAGCTTTCAATGGTTTACTACTGAATATGAAACCTTGCGTAAAGTTCGACACCTAAATCTACTCAACATCTTAACTGTTTGCTCGAGTGTGGACTTCGAAGGTAATGACTTCAAATCTCTAATTTTTTGAGTTCATGACTAATGGAAGCCTAGAAAATTAGTTGCGCCCAAGTTCAAATTATCAAAATCAGTGAAGCAATTTGAACCTTAGCCAAGGTTAAATATAGCAATCAATGTTGCGTCTGCTTTAGATTACCTTCATAAACGTTGCCAGAACACCTATTGTTCATTGTGATATAAAGTCGAGCAATATTCTTTGGGATAATGACACGATTGTGGGTGATTGCCAATTTGCCATAAAGGAACTATTGGGTGCATTCCTCCATGATGTATGAGTTCGATTTATTTCATATTTTTCAATTCATCCTATATTTTTAGTGAAAATCTTAGATGGGTTCATAGATTTTTTTTTTTTTTAAAACAATATAAGTGTGGCATGGTTGCCCAAAATCTGCACAAGGGGATGCATGCGTACAATTAAGTAGTTCTTTTTTCTGGATTCAAAGTACATAGAATTGTCCTAAAACAACTACAACCCTGATGCATTGGATCATGTTTTTAGATGCCATAAGGTGAGCCCATGGACCATTATTAAGGTGAAATCCTTGGTTAGGCTAGTCCGACTGTCAAAAAGAGAGGAAAACCAAGGCAAACAAGGAAAAGACCAGTGCTTTCATTGATAACCCCCAACATCAAATTGGGTGGAAAAGAACATGCTTTGAGATTAATAAAGCGGCCAAAAGGAAACCCTCCCCCCCTCGCCCTCTCTCATTACACATTCTACTTATACAGCCCAACTCCCACCCAAAATTACAAAACCTAAAAACAAAACAAAACAAAAAGAAAAACCTAATCTGTACGTTTATCACCAGCTCCCACGACCATTATTTTGCAACACACTTTCCAATCTCAAGGGGGGTGGTGCTGGTACACACCCTATAGCTCCCTCTAGGAGAACCATGAGGGGGACTAAAAAGACACATTTAATAAACCTTAACCTAAAAAAGAAGAAAAAAAAACTTTTGATCAATTAAAGATAACTATAGTAAAGAACAGGATTTTAATCCCATGCACTTGTTGCCCCTGGACCATATCCACCGCCCCCATAACCACCTGAGTACCCATATCCACCACTATTGTTGCCACCACCACCATAGTAATCTGAACCACCTCCTCCCCTATCCCTCCGGAAGTCACGGCCACCAAAGCGGCCTCCGGAACGGCGGTTCCTTCCCCCACCTCCATATGAATGGGCCGCATAACGGGAGAGCCAAGCAGGTACCTCTTGGCTAGATTCCTGCATTAGATCAGCTAGTGCCCTAGCCAACGAGGAGTTGTTCTCGTTGAAGAAGGCAGTCGCCAAGCCAGTATTACCTGCTCGCCCTGTTCGGCCTATCCGATGGACGTAATCATCGATGTCGTTGGGGAGGTCAAAGTTGACAACATGTGCAACATGGGGTATATCAAGGCCACGTGCCGCCACATCCGTTGCCACCAAAATTGGGGTTGTTCCACTCTTGAATGATCTCAATGCGTATTCCCTTTCCTGAAAATACAAAATCACATTTGTTTATAGTCCAGCTCAGACATGTTCGAAGATAATCCCTAAAGAATATTATAAACCAAAACTTTCCTGAACCATAGCTTCATCATAGGTGTATGCACTAAATATTTTGAGGATTAGAATATTTCAGTTGCTTGGATTTGTATCCTAATATAAATGCTTCTCTACTCATTTACCCCTCCAAACCAATAGACAATCTTCCTAGTTCGATGAAGATCTATTAACAACATCAAAATCAAGCTTCACAAATGACCCATCTTAGACTAGCAAAACCAGTTCCATGAATTGCAATATGGCAGGAACGAAAAACACATAACAATATGGTCCATTTGGTTGCTAGAAATTTATAATATCAAGGCAGCTCTTGAGAAATAAACAATAATAATGGCAAAACACCGATGATCCAGCTATATTTCATTTTCTTAATTAAGATTATTGTTCTTGCATAAGTTGAATATCCGGATTTTTCACAAAGTAATTCATTCACCTTTAAAATTCCAAGACCATGTTAAAGAATATGTTTGAAATGATGTATTCTCTAGGCAACATTACCTAAGCACCTTGATTTCCGGTATTAATAAAATAAAATAAAAATTCAAAGGAAGCCACAACTCGGACACCTTGTATTGAAAAGAAATTGACCCTTAGAACGGGTGAGGTAGGTACTAGCAGAAGAATGGCAGTGCAGGGACTACGCCATGGGTATCCTTATCTACATACCAATACCTCCACCACCTTGTCATAATAACTGTTTCAAAGAATTAATGTCATCCAACACCACCCTCCAATGGTCTTTTCCCTTCCCTGCGTAAGATATTAATATAATGAGATTGAAGTCAGACATTCTCTGTAGTATCATCAAGCTGTCTATCAAAACTACCAACTGATCTTACAATATACTTTCTCAACCCAAAGAAGAAGTCATTAACTTTCTGCAACACTAGATCCTCTAAAGAATGATAATCTTGGGAAGGGGAAAGGATCAGTTTTCCTGGGACCACATCTAGAGACAGATTGTCATTTATCCCAGATAAAACTTAAAAGAAACCTCACCCTAGAAAAAACGACAATCTAAGAAGGAAGTTCATACAACCACCAGCTGGAACTAGAAACAAAGGTAACAGCATTAAAAGTGTTTTGACACAACCGCTAATGTCTTTGATACAGATTTCACAATAGAGAATGCTAAGTCAAGAAACTTTCCCATTGCCACATCTACACAAATGACCTACTGAATCATGGAACACTACCAAACAGAGGTGGTGAGAAAGTGAAGGGGAAGGGAAACAAAAAAGGAAACACTTTGTTAAAGCCCATTCAAAGTAGCCATGAGAACCACACCAACTTTTGGGCTCTATCTGTACTAAGAGCCTTTTTTCTATGATTGTGCATCTATAAGGTTCGCGGCTGCCTGTCACATTATGTCCATCCCTAAAGATACAAAGGAAATGCTCAGGAAAAAATACCCCTAAATTCTTTAAAATTTTACTACGAAAGAAAAGAAAACACAAAATAGAAATCAAAATATCCAAGACAGAGTACTTATTGTGATGTAAATAGGCTTGCCGACACTTATCTCAATTGCCTATGACCCAGTTAAGATGTGCCAAAGAAAGAAATCAGCAACATTGACCGAGTCAAATCAGTTTGACTAACTGAGTCAACTTGATCCAATCCACAAGACCTAATCCAGCTTCTCTTAGGAATTTTTATTTTATTGAGTTTCTATTTTTAAGTTGTTTAAGTAGTCCTTGTTAATTTTTATTTCAATTTTAGAAAATTTCTTTTCATAGTTAGTTTCTATTTCAACTTTAGGAAGTTTCTATTTTGTCTAGTTTCTAATTTGTTTTATGTTTCTATCATTTTCTAAACTCATTTTTATTCTTTAGGTTACAAAATTAGAAGTCCTTTTAGGTGTCTAAGAAGATTAGTAATATGTTATAGATAGATTAGGAAATTACTTTTTAGTATTTTAAAAGGTTTCTAAGTTGTTATAAAGGAGTTATCTATATAAGGAGCTCCAATAAACAAATTTAGCAATTATCTTTTTTTTTTTGTTTAAAGATTGACTAATAAAAGAAAAAGAAGAGACTTTTCTCCCCTTCGTTTTTTTTTTTTTTTTCTTTTTTTGCATAAGAACCCGATATTGATTCTTAATTTTAGTATTTGTGATTGATTTCCATCAACCTCAAACATAGATTGAAGTTTCTAGTCTGTTCTGCTCGACATAGAGATTCTTCATTACTCCTAACTCTTGGGATTTCACCCTAGAACCTGATTTTTAACATAAACTCCAAGTTCGTGTGGTCTACCCAACATCAGTTAGTATCAGAACCATACACTTTTGCTCTTCATCATGCCGATGGGTACAAGGAGCCACAATCTTTTGAAGGGAGACGCACAAGAACATATGAAGTGCGAAGAAATACGTAGTGCACTTGAGGAAGTTACCGCTCAGTTTGATAATGTTCATCAAACAAATGATGAGAAATTGAAGGTAGATTTAACACTAATTCAAGCCATATACTATAATGCCCCAAGCCCACAACAATCCAAAATTGTCTGTTTTACAACTTTCTAAACATTTGTATTCTCTCCTTCAATTTATTAATGAAAGTATCTCTTCCCATGCCAAAGTTGCTTCTGCTACAAAAAATCCTCTCCAAGCACTCCAGGGCCAAAATCGAAATTCCGCACTCCCGATCCCTCTCAAACAAAATCCCTTTGTTCCACCACCTTCAAACCATATTGTTCACGGACTTCCCCAACATTATACCCCTCTGAAACACCAAAATAAGTCCCAAAACCATCACCAACTCCCATAAGACCCTACCTATTCACCAAAATCAGCCAACAATTATCGTCCCACTACCCAAATCTATCTATTCACCAGAACCAACCAACAATTATTGCCCTACTACCCAAATCTCCCATGTGGGTAATACTCACCACAAGGAGTTATATGTTTTTCCGAAGTACGACAACGCCACACAAAGGCAAAATTTTCAGCGCCACTGCAATGATCCTCCTTATCGTGAAAACAAGTAGGAAAAGATAGTTTTTCTAAGTTTTTTAGGACTTCCCCCCTCTCATCAATAAAATTTAACTTATCAAAACAAAAATTAATAAAAGAAAAAAAAATACTTTTCTTCCCTTTCTTTGTTTTTTTAGCATAAGAACCCGATATTAGTTATTAATTTTAGTGATGTTTATAGTCATTTTTGCTTGACATAGAGATTTTTCATTAATCCTAGTTCTTGGGATTTCACCCTAGAACCTGATTTTTAACATAAACTCCAAGTTTGTGTGTTCTACCCTACTACATAACCTTATTTTCAAAAACACAAGCATTTCTCTCTCTTTCTCTAGATACTCCAACGAACTACAAGTGGAAGAAAGTTCCACAATCTCCTCCAAGACCCCATGAAGGAGTAGCCCAATTGAGACCAAGACTCAAACACACGAGGATAAGCTAAAAAGCAACCCATCAACTTGTTTGGCAAGAACTCAACTACTTCCCAACCTTTTAATAGCTAGATCACATAATTGCTTGTTATTAGTATTTGTCAAACGGTCACATATTCACATATGCTATTTTCAAAGTGAAAATTGCATATGCTACAGTCGCATACCCCAAATTATATTATCTGCCAATATGTGATGGCATATGCGATGTGTGCGATGGCATTTGTGATGTGCAAACAGCATTTGTTGGTCACATGGTCACAAGCCAGATATGTGGAAGGAAAAGAGCCCACCTGACATCCCAAAAAAGACGAAGACCAAGACTGGCCTCAAAACAACAGAGAATAACAACCAAAATCCTAAGCTGACTCAAATAAGCATCCAAGAACACCAACATATCGTCAGAAAAGTATATATGAGACACCATCAAGCTCGACTGCCTTACAACAAAAGAGGGTAAATCCCATAAGCCACTCACTTCCCAAGGCCTCAGCCATCACAATAAACAAGAATGGAGAAAGTAGGTCCCTTTGTCAAAAAATTCCTCTTAACTCCTAAAGAAAGCAATCACTGAGCCACTCACCATAATTGTAAAGGAGAGAGAAGGCATGCACTTCATAATCCACTTCTCCCAAAAGCCGTACGACCTAAGAAACATTTCAAGCATTCCCAACTAACATGGTCCTAAGCCTACTCCAAATCAATCTTACAAACTATCCCAACACTCCCAACTTTAGTCTAGAATTGATACATTCATTGATTAGAACTTCATTAGAATCTACCTTCCCTTAACAAATGCACCCTAAGATGACACAATCATCCCCTGAACAACATCTTTCATTCTAGCAACCAAAATCTTTTTATATGTAGCACTTACCAAACTAATGGGCCTCAGCTCAGAGATGTCCTCTACACTTTGCTTCTTCCAGATGAGAGCAACAATACGACTATTAGACCTATGACCGTTTAGAAAACCTCTTTATCCTCAAAAGGTCTCTCCAATCATCTACCATCCTCCTCCAAGAGACGATCAAATGTAAGTTATCCAATCTAGGCCCTCATGAAGGATTCCTCAAATAAAAGAATATTATAGCAATCAACAACCCCTTAATGAACTTCCTCCTTCACCTTCCAACCAAACACCATTCACCCTCAAACTTTATGATTTACCCTATTGTGGCAGCTTGCTATATGATAAAAGTATTTTTGTGCTCTTATACCCTTCTTTCCACCTTACTCTCAATTTTTGCCTGCAACTCACCTCTTCCATCGACACCACCCTCCAGAATTTCTCCTTAAGCTCACATATTGTGACTTCATCCTCTAAAGATGGATGACACAGTTCCTCTCTTCTATCAATCTCTTCAATGCCCCAGGGGATCTCCTTCTTAACCTCCATTCTTTCAAACTCTCCTCCATATTTCACACTTTCAAACTCTCCTCCATATTCTATCAATCTCTTCAATGCCCCAGGGGATCTCCTTCTTAACCTCCACTCTTCCATATTCCACACTTTCAACCTCTCTGAACACCACTCTCAGCCAATCTTAAAATGGAGGATCCGACCACCAAATCTAAATCAACCCCTTTTTTCCCCTTTATATGGGCAGGGATAGGCAAAAGTAGGAAGCGGTTACTCAGCTTCCAGATCTTGTTGTAAAATATTTCTTCAAGCAAACAGGACAGCATGCATCAAGCCTCATTCGAGCTCTTCATAGGTAGACCAACAGACTTCCATCTTGATGACAAGTTCACCTTTACCAAAAGAAAAAAAAAAATTCCCTTCCATCTTGATTATCCACCTTCTACTAACTGCAATGCAACAAGCTAAGCCCAGGCTGCATCATCTTTAGTCCTCTACCTGTCATCATCTTTCTCTTCCAAAATTTATTTCTTTTCTGTATTGTTGCTTACATACATTCCTTCAAGAACATTGCCTGGCTGATTCAATGGTTATTCAGCACATCACATTTTATTCAGTTTGCATCGAAGTAGTATTTTTATGTTAGTAAAAAATTTATAAGCCATTAATAATTCAGAAGAATCAAAAAGATTAGAAGTTACATGTTCAGCTTATATGAATGACAACATGAGCACCATATTTAAAACTGCAATCCTTGTAGATTTCCAGCAAGGCACAAGAGGGGCAAGCATTAATGAAAAGGGAATAAAACATCATTGAATTCTATCCAGCAAAAATCACATATAAGAAAGCATTAACCAAGGAATATGATTACGGTCTACTAAACAGGATCAAACTGTCTCTCTAATATAGTCGACCCTTACCTGCTGTGTTCTATCACCATGAATGGTGGTTGCAGGAAATCCATTCATACACAACCAGTGTTCCAATGAATCAGCTCCTTTCTTTGTCTCCACAAAAACTAGAGTGAGAGCTTGCTGGCAACTCAATAAAATAACTGTGTTAATTATACGAATCGACAATACGTACATAATCAAGATACTAGAATCTACTCCTTGCAGTTGGAAAATTAAAGTGTGAGAATTAATAACAAAGAAAACAAAACCATCAATAACTTCATCCATGGTTGATATAAGAAAAATATAGAGAGCTGCTATTGGTACCCCAAATTTTACTTATTACACCCCAACTAAATATAACAAAAATAAGTGAATGGTTGAAAATAAGTAAAAGTTGGAGTGCCTATAGAAGCTCTGTTGTTCTTTTCACTAGAATTTCTTTTTCTTTTTTTCTTTTGGATTTAGGATTTTATATGAGCCTAATCATAATTGTAAACATCTACTCAAATTGTTTGAACGGGTGTTATAATGTTGAGATTATAATCTGAATCTAACCTTGATAATATATGAAGAGCATGTTTTCATCTTCAATTGAAGTGTGATAAATAATTTAAGGAATTGGAGTGTAATAAGTAGAAGATGGGGTGCCAATAGCAGCTCTAAAAATATAAGCGGAAAACATGAGCACATATCTAGAGTGTAGCTTCTCCTTACCTTTCCATGAGATCCATTTGCCCTCTGAGCATGAAGAAGATCCATGAGGTGGCTTCTTTTATCTGACTCATTAACAAATTCAACCCTTTGAACAATCAAATCGGTACTTGAACCAACCCTTCCAACAGCCAGAAAAATGTAATTTGAAAGGAAATCCGAAGCCAGTCTCTGCATACATAATCAACCACAAGTTGTAAAAAGGGTCAGGGCAGAAGTAAGTTGGAAGATCATCAAATGTAAATAATCTTTAGCAAGATTTCCACTAGAAATCTAGAATATATTCAAAATAAAAAACATAGGAGTTTGGCATCTACAACTCGTACAAGTATGATCCCTCCAAAAAGCACAAAAATTCAAAAACCCAGAAATTTGAAATACTACCATGAGTAGTGTGTTCTGCACTTAATGTATGATTACAATAAGCAGAACCTGAGATTTAATCAGTAATTGAAAAAATGGAAAAATTAAAACTAGGAAGGTGCGCTAAAAATTAGACTTGATTTTTTTAATAGGTAATAGAAGGTGGAATTATGATCATCACAAGAGAAAGGAAATACAACTTATGCTTACATGCAAGAAAATAGTAACAACAATAAATAATAAAAAAGGACAACATCGTGTATGAACCATAAATATCAGGACACACAAATACACTATGTTGCTTTTTACATCAAGTTGTATCCCATGGAGATATCAGAAGCAACACCCCCACAAGCGTTGACAAGGTACCATCATAATTAGGTTGTTAATGAAGCCTAAAGTTCAAAGTTCACTTCAACTTCATTAATAATCCCTCTTGTTGTACTCCATCAAACAAATGCCCAATATTGTAAATTTTGAATCTTCATAAGGAAACCAAACAAACACCAGAAAGAATCTTCATAAATGTTTAAATAACCTGTATCTCTTTTGGAAAGGTTGCACTGAACAACATTGTCTGTCTAATACCTCGCTGAGGCATTTCCGTTTGTTCAACAATCTTTCTAATTTGTGGCTCAAAACCCATATCCAACATTCGATCTGCCTCATCTAGAGCCAAATATCTGATCATCTGTAATGAAACTCTAGCCCTCTCCAGCAAATCCACCAAACGTCCAGGAGTAGCCACAAGAATATCAACACCTCTCTCCAGCTCCCTCAGCTAACAAAACATAAGAAACTTCCTCAGTAAACATACATGGTAAAATAGAAAATGCAATATATTTACACTAAATATGAGTGGGGTAAAAAGGAAAAATGCATGGATACCCAATAAAAAATAGACTACAAATCCAGAAACCAAGCATACCTAACCAAAGAGATAAGCAAAGCCTACAAGCAGAAACCGAGGACACAAGCATATTTGGTCAAACAAGGAACTTGAGAAACATTTAGGTCACTGAGTTGCAAATATAATTGTGGAAATTTAAGGACCATGGTAATCAAGTCCAAAGTTTGTACTCATTTTCCATTCCC
The DNA here is from genome assembly GCF_017979445.1 of Akebia trifoliata. Taxonomy (NCBI): domain Eukaryota; kingdom Viridiplantae; phylum Streptophyta; class Magnoliopsida; order Ranunculales; family Lardizabalaceae; genus Akebia; species Akebia trifoliata. The sequence goes on along the minus strand of NC_141389.1, from coordinate 12,263,236 downwards.
TAATTTAATTTGTGGGGGTTGTTAAAGTAAGAAAATATATATTTTTTCGGAATCCTATCAAGTATAGCTGACGAGCAAGTGCTTTGTTTCTGAAACATTGAAACAACAACTCCGTTCTCTCTTATTTTCAAGGAGAGCGACTGTGTTTGTGCAACGAAGAAACAATCCCCTTTCCATCTCTTTTCTGTTTTAGGGGAGGGTAGTATCTACGCAACATAAAAGCAGGTGTCTCACTCTGTTGTTTCTTTCCTCTTAAACCACCTTCTTTCTTCATCAGTCTTTTGCTATATTTTTTTCCAATTTTCTTTCCCTCTGAAACAAAGAAACAACACCCTCTATGTCTCTTTTCTGTCACACGAAAGCAGTCTTCTCTTTCTGTTGTTTCTTTCCCTTTTTTTTTTTTTTCTCTTCCTCTCCCCTTCTCTTCTTCAGTCTTTTGTTATTTTTTCATTTGCTTTGCTTATAGAAAAATAATGATAGTAGGCTTTGTTTATATGTACTACTTTGCTTCGAGCATCACCTTACACAATTAAAAATAGATTTACCATGAGACAAGAAATTGCAAGCAGAAAAGTAGGGAGTTGCAGTGGGAATAATCATATATCTTCCTATTTTCTAATTTCCCATAGCAACGCCAGAAGATTTTTTTTCTTTTTTCTTTTTTCTTTTTTCTTTTTTCAAAGTTAGTAAGTTAATCTAGACTTTAGGAAGTTGGATACTATTCCATGATTTCACAAGCACACAACTTTTAAAAAATAAAATAAAATGAAATAACTAAGCAAGCGTAATAAGAGAAGTAAAATTGCTTCCATGCAGGCATAAAAGGAAAAGTATGCATAAAGGCCTAATTCCTTCCCACTATGTAACATTGACGCAGAAGCATGTGACCAAGGGCGGATTTACAGTGCGGACACTTACCCCAACAAGAATTTGCAAAATCAAAGTATGTATAAGCTATTGGGACAGATAACATTGACAGATAACATTGACAGATAAAAAAAATCCGCCGCTATTACCCCCACAAAATTATTTTACCACTCTGAGTTGCCCTACACAAAAAAATTTCACTCTTAGTTGCCCCCACGTGGGTAAAATCCTGGCTCTGCCCCTGCATGTGACAGTACAAACATGGATACAAGGTGTCCCATATTCTACCTTCAAAAACACACGCCGCCTATTATAACATAATGCTTTAGCTATATTTCACCCAAGAAATTAAAAATAAAAAACTAAAATATGGATAAATATCAAAAATAAAAGAAAGCATTTCCATACAACATAAAGTAATACAATTACTTAGTAAAGAATTTGATGGATAATACTTTAAAAATAAAAGTAGATTTATAATATTAGAAGTATGTAACAGCTTAATAACTTAGTGTGTAGAGAATGGAACACGGCAACCTTCTTTAAAAGTTATTTTATAGAAAACCGTTAAATTAACACATGGCATTCCTTACATATCAAGTTGTACCAAGATGTGCTCAGATGGAAATGACTGTCAATATGTGTCCAACCAAAAAAACAAAACAAAAGGAAAAAAAACTGCTAAAAAAGTGCCTTTTCATTCTTAAACAGCTACCTAGTGTATTTTTTCACAATTTTCTTTTGATAATTGTAATATTTAAAGAAAAGGGGGCACAAAATGATGAACGAGAAGATCAACATAAAACATGGGCTAGGAATAACAAAACTATCATTGTGGAACCCAGGTTCCCATCTATAATGTCAAAATCCTCAAATGAGAAAGATGAAAAGCTTAGATTAATAAGATCATAACCAACAAAGGGTTGGTGAGATGGCTAGGACCATGCCTCGGGAAGACGAGGTCCTGAGTTCGAATCACTTCAACCCATTGTTGGCCACCACCCTGGTGCTTTAAAAGGCCAAGTACACAAGGCATGTGCTGGAAGTGGTTACGGGCGTGTCCATGGGATTAATCGGACAAATTTTGGAACCCATGTATCAAAAAAAATTAAGATAATACCCCCTTAACAACTTGTTGGGGGTTATGGAAGGAAAGGAATGGTCACATTTCAGTAGTACCAAGATGTTATCATCTCAATGTTGGGGTGGTGATTTTCTTGGAGCAAAGTTTTTAAAGAATTTAGGGGAATCTACTCTGAAGACAGTGTAGATGAGAGTAGGTTTGTAGCATCTATGTACCTAGTGTATTTTTAAGGGAGTTTTGCATATTGTTTTCCCTTGTTTCCCTGTATTTTGGTTGGTCTCCTCAATTGCCATATTAATGAAATATTACTTATAAAAGAAAGGTGAAGGCATGAAGACCCATCCCCTTTCCTTCAAAAATTTTCTTGTTTTTCTCTTTCCAAAAGCCCCAACAAAGTGCAAACGGAATCATTCTCCACTGATTCTGCCACTATATAAAAATTGGTGCATTGCCAACATTCTAGAGAGATACTATAGAAGACAGAACTATCCAGCAAATACCACATGGTAAAGAAAGTGGCTCCGAATCACATAAGCAAAATCACTATGAATGAGAAGGTGACCCCCTTTAGCCTTACAAATAAAACAATGATTCACTATTAAGTCCTATGAGAGATTAAATGATTGATTGTCAAGATCATGTCCAAAATATTGACGCAAACAAGTAAAGAAACATTGAAAGGTTCTTAACCCACCCACCCCAAAAAAAAAAATTAATAATAATAATAGATCTTGGGAATCTAGAATAAATCTAGGCGTAAAGCATCAAACAAAATACCATAACCAAGAAAGATCCAACTAATATCTACTACTTGTTCTGCTACTAGAATCAGTAGATCAGAATCATAAAAGTATTAGGAGTCAAAAGACTTATTAGTTCACAACTGAAAAGACTCCGCTATGAAGATATACGATCATAAGACAATCTCACTCTACTATCCTCGATAAATAGCTTACTTTAGAACTCCATTACTCCCTCTCCAACGCAGTTTTGTCTCAACAAAGTGTTACCCTCAATGACATCCAATGCAAACGATCTCATCTCCAATATACATTCCACTCCATGTATTTTAGGGGAAAGAACAAGAAACATATCATTAGAGCATAAATGAAGATAGTCAATCCACTTCCCAGCATGTTTTAACGAAAGACCCAAAACTCATCCAAGCTTGAAGCCTTATCTCCATTAATACTTCTAATAACATCCCAGAACTCACATCGAATGAACTTTCTAACCAAAATCTCTACTATGGCAATGTACAATCAAAGGATGGTCTTACTTTAATCTCCTCAGTGAATGGAATTTTTTATAACCATTCTAAAATTGGATTTTGACTTCTTGTGGGTTTTTTCCAATTGATGAAAAAATATCACCTTCCTTCAGATATCTCACCCTTAATTTTTCCCTAAATTGATCTCCTAGGCCCTAATATTAGTTCTTTTGCTTCTTTCTCCAGACATAATGCCTCAATTTGTGCAAACTCCACAAAGTTCCCAAATTTAAATTTCACTTTGGGCCATTCATCTTGCATCTAAAACTATACCAATGAGGTCCACCACTCTCTTACTCTTAAAAAAATAAATAAATAAACAAATAAAAATTGGGACATCAAAGGGATTGACCAGTTGGGTACTCCTACGGTTCCAATATTAGAGGAGATGATCTGAGGTCAGGCAGGAAATTCGCCACTTGACTATCCCTCGTTTTAAACCCAGTAACCAGTTATCCTTAAAGGTGTAGAATGTAGTAGTTCCATAGCAAATGAACAACTGAATAAGTGAAAATTAACAAGTACTAAATAATGAACTAAACATTTTAGTTAATAATTAATTCATCCAAAAATAAACACCCGAAATGACAAACAAAATAATTATTAAAACCTGTTGATTAATTGGAGCTCCTCCATAAGCAACAACCACCCTAACACCTGTTTGATATGAAAACTTTTTAGCTTCATCGTGTATCTGCAAAAAAACACACATAATTCAATACTAAAAGCTTTCAAAAACAGAAAATTCAAACTCGGCCAAACATATACCTGGCAAGAAAGCTCCCTTGTAGGGGATAGAATAAGTGCAAGCGGAAACACAGTCCGGGCACCTCGCGGCGGTCTCTGTCCAGATTGTCCATTCATAATTCCACTAATAATCGGGAAACAAAATGCTGCTGTCTTACCCGATCCAGTCTGAGCACAAGCCATCAAATCACGTCCACCAAGAGAAATTGGAATCGCATGTCGTTGCACAGGTGTCGGCTTAACATACTTACATCTCCTTATATTCAAATTAAGCGCTTCTCCTAAATCAATCTCCGCAAATGTATTAACAGGTGGAGGCACATTTTCGCCACTTGTCTCAACAGGAATATCTTCGTAAGCATCAAAGTTAATGCCAGTGTTTTCTTGTTCGGTGAACGCGTTGTCGGTATCACCACCTCTATCATCATCCCCAAATGGGTTCACTTCTCGCTCTCTTCGACCACTGTTCCAAACACTACCACCGCCACGTCTGCCGTAATCAACCCTAGGAGTAGGTCCTCCCCATCGGGGCCCACTAGATGAAGGGGTAGTCAAGGTAGGTGTAGGAGGGTCTGATGAAGGTGGACGGTTACGAAGATGTGGTGGAACGTAAGTAGAGCGAGCTGGACGAGATGTACTACCTTGATTAACTCCATCGTTCTCGGTAGTAGAATTTGCGACAGAATCTGCCCAGGAATTTCGCATAATTGGGAAAAATTTTGTTTTTTTCTTCCTTCCACGATGATTTAACACTAAAAAAACCCTAGAAATTAAAGCAAACCTTTTGAGTTCAATAATCAGATAGTACAAGAGAAACCCTAGAATTGGTGACGAAGTAGAGGTGTTTGAGAATCCAGAAACCCTAACTTCTGCAGGAAGACAAAATGGGTTTCGCACTAGTGTAATGGTACCGTACGCGGAAACAAAAATATCTTCTTCGGCTTTTTTTTATTTTTTTTCGATGTTTTTCAACTCCGATCTAAGCGCCTCTCTGTCTCTCACTCTCTCTCTCTTGCGTTTAAAAAGATGGACTCCTGTCCGAACGAAGTGGGGACGACATCTTGAGATGAAACGAACGGTGTTAAAACGTGCTCTCTAAAAGCGTGAAATGACGAAAGCACCATCTTGGTTAAATTCTGAATGCTTCGTTAGCAAGATACATTTTTTTGCTTATAACACACCAACTTTTTTATATTTGCATAACATCTATATTATTAATAGTCTGTTTGGAAAACCTTTCGCACAGCTAAAATCATGCCGAACTCCATTCGTTTTTCGAACTTTAGTGTTTAGGGTCGAATAGATCTCTTTTTAGTTGCTGATTCATTCAGAAAAAACAGTCGATTCTCTCGACTACCAATACTTCAATGAGCATTCGCAAGTCACACGGTTTAACAAGAATAGTAAAGTTGGCGTCAATCTCTCTTTCCATCTTTTATCTCTGCTAAGCAACATCATTCTCTTTTTTTAAAAAAAATTGTTTTTTTTATTTTTTATATTTTATTTTTTATTATGAATTTTCGTATCAAGGAAGAGATTGATTGATTTGTAGATTGTTAATTTGATTAGAGAAATGAGTATATTAGAGAGATAGATTGAGAGAGAAAAATCAGGTTTTTTAGGGGGGGAGTGGGTAACCTGATCTTGGAGATCTTCGTTTTGGGCGTAGTTTGATTAAGCAGAGAACCTTCTGTGATGAGAGAGGAAGCGAAATCTATGGAGAGAACTTATCACTGTCGATAAAGATTTGAAGGTCTGCATTTTTAGTTGTTTTGTTTAGAAGCCTGTTTTCAAGTCTCCTTCTTTGTTTTCTCTTAGCCAGTCGTGTATTGTTTAAGATGAAGGCAGATTTCACTAAGTGTGTTTGAACATAGAGAAAATATTTTTCTTAGAAAATAAACCAAAATGCCTACTGCATAGGTCTGCTAGCCTGCCTCTATGCAGTAAAACAACAGCAAAAAGGGGTTGCTTTTGCTTTTAGGTGTAAACATATCCAAGGTTGTTTTTTATATAACCAAGAAAATTAAATGCATTGACACATATGGAAGAATTAAAATGAATAAAATTTCTTAAAAAACATTTAAATATTTTGAATATTATCATAGAGAGAATCTTAGCGATATCAAAACCATTATTCTTTGTCTACTTTATGTAAGACTGACTGATTTTCAGCTCTTACACACACACCCATAGGATCCTTCCTTTGGACTAGTTTCTGCCTTTCTCTCTCTGTTATACTCTCTGCACTTTGGAGGTCCACTAAGAAATTAATGTTGTCCAATCACAAATGCTGATCCATAATAACTTACAATGCTTTGGACTTGAACCCATGTGTAGCTCATGCTCTCCAATCACAAATGTTGATCCATAATAACTTACAATGCTTTGGGCTTAGACCCATATATAACTCAGCTAGTTGAATTATTATGGTGTATGTACATCTCAACCACACACAAAAATGAAAACTTTATTTGTTGACTTTGAATTGAGAACTCTCAAATTCATCTTTTATCAAGAACTTAAAAGAACTTATCTCATGGATTGGAGAGATAAAAAATGTTGGTTTTATTCTATAAATAGGGAGGGGACTATAATAACTTACATTGCTTTGGTGCATCATAAACATTTAGTTTACACAGTATTCTATAAGATCATCCAAGAAAAAATGGCTATCAAGATAAGTGTTAAGATAGTGTTGGGGTTGGCAATAGGCCTATTCTCCATTGTGGTCGTTGTTCCTAGAACCGCCACTTTCTACACCCTTCCTTATACTTGTAAATATATTTCCTTCTTTACGTCATATATCTTTTTTTTTTTTAAACATATTTAATATAGTGGAAGACGAATATTATCTTTATTTTCAATTGAGCATTATTAATGTCACCCGTGTTATTACATGTGACAACTTCATCATGTTATGGGTATCAAAATATGGGTGTTTAGATCGCGGCAGCTAGTAATAATGAAGGGAAAATTACTTTTTAAGATAAATAATTTTCCTGAAAATGACCATGCAAATCATAGTTTCTCACACAATTATGTTGAAGCAGTTCAAAATATATGAACTAGAGTCTCGTATTGATTGATAGAGAAAAAAATAAAAGTACATAGAAGAGAGAGAGATAGAACGAAAAGACTAGAGTGCACAGGTTTAGACAATGGTGGGTGTGAAGGATAATACCTCTCTTTCAAGCCTCTTGCGCGAGCTAGTGTTTTATCAATCATTTAAATACAATAAAGTTCACCTATGTTCTATTTATTCTCTTTTAATTGTTTGAACTTTGGCTTGATGGAAAAAGTAGCTCTAGTTAGAGTTGAATTTTAATTTTAATTTTTTAATATTAAATCATATGTTTATATTTATTGTTAACATATTAGTACTTATATCACATAAATAATATTTTTTTAAAATATTATTTTTAATTTCATCCAACAATTTCTAGATAGTAGGTTATCAAACAGTTCAACATTTTAACAACACAATTAGACAGCATGTTACCAAACAATATACTCAATTCAATAAGTTGCTTCAGCAATAGCAACAGCAACTTAATTCAACATCAGCTACTTTACATACAGCTTTTCCAAACAGAGCATAAGCGGGCTGTTAACTTGTTCCCTAAGGGCACATGTTAGGATACATTAAATGCACCTCCACATTTTATTTTGCTACCTAAAAGACTCTTAAAAGAAATTTACTTCCAATAATATCCGCAAGATTATTTAAAATGTGTATTTAATGTATCTTAACGTTAACATAATGCATTTGCTAAAAGATGACAATTGTCCTGTCCTTCGTCTCAATCTTTATTCTTGTAAAGAAGGATTGAAACTTAATCTTGTGGAGGTTTTTTCTGGATTCTACTCCTCGAGATGAGAAATGTCTTCTAATGGTAAGCTTGATCTTGATCTAATGGTCTCTTTCCTTTATGGATGCTGACTCGATTGGCCATTGTTTTTTCACAATTTGTAAGACTGTAGAAGGTAAAAAGTTGGAACTTCGGTGTAGTACATGCCAAAGATCCTCCAAAAATTAAGTTAATAAATAATGAAATGCAAGGTGAAAAAATTGAAGAAGATGATGAACAATGAAATTTTAGAGTAAGTAAGATATTCAATGTATGAAAGCTTGTGAGAATTCATATTTTGAACCCTCTTATAATATTTGAAAGGGGATTTTATATTTGAATGCATGGGCTAGGTATCAACACATTACATGTTTAAGTTTAATTTCAGCTGACTATTGAGGAGGATGGAGGCAATTGACTCTGCTCTTGGGTTTTGGGCAAACGCCTAATTAATGTTGATATTTGAATTGCATTATTAGTGTCTTAATGCAATAAATATAGAGTTTGTATGATTTCACTATTTGGGGTAGGTGAGTCGAAGAATGTCGTATCCACTCCTCAGATGATAAGTACCTTGAGATATCACATTTAATGCTTGGATTTGTTTTGGGGAAGAGTTCGATTTAACTTTAATTATCTGTCTTATTATGTTGGGATAATTGAGATCGAGTTGTGTTATTCTGAATTAAGAGTTGATATGTCTTTGTTTGTGAATGTTGACCTTATCACTTATCAAGTTCATTCAAACGATTCACCTTTCAACGAGAGTGATCTGAGTGTGCTTGCTCAGGTGCACGGCTCATATCATGCAACTTGAACTAAGCTTCTTCCTCTTATAGAGTTTCGAGGTAACAAGTGTGAAATCTAGTGTTTCCCTTTTTGCATATGGGCTTGGTAAGATTTGAGATCCATTGTGATTGGTGATGATTCTGCAGAATTTTTTCAAATTAGCTTCGGTACTTATTTGCATGATATCTTATTTATCTTATTTTGAGTACACATGTCTCAATCTCAAAGATAAAAATGGTCTCCACAAATCTCATAACAATCTAAGGGATGAGATTTAATTTTATTATATTTTTTCTTATACCATTTTCAAGAATACCCTTTCAACATTATTGTCTTCCATTTTTTTTCTTTTCTTTTTCAATAATACTTATCTAACTTTATTATCTTTCCTCTTTTACCCCAGCACGACAAATTATGTTTGTATAATTAAATAGGATGATTGCCTATCACCTCATAAAGAAGGATTGAGATTTAATTATACCACAAAATTCAAGGATAATTTGAACTTTATTGTATTTCTTTTTCTATCATATTTTTTCTTATAATATCTCTCCAACTCTATAGTATATCCTCTTCTACCCTAGTAAGCCCAAAGAAGATGCTTGTGTGAATAGGTACAAACAAATTCTAGTAGTTGATAAGACTACAAAATAACAAAAATATCATTGGAGTATAAAAAATTCATTATTTTATATTTTATATTTTTTACATACTAGGTAGTATCACTAAAGAATGTCACTTAAGCTGACCCAACTTCATCAAAAACAAAAGTTAAGGCCTCATATTGAACTCACAAAGGTATGGTCCGGTTCAATAATTTACAGTCCATCAACTTCAAGTTGGGCTACGACTAAATAGTGCCCAATCCAGCCTACTACTATATCTTATGGATATATTCTTAGTGTATATATAGCTAGATAAATATTTTACTAGTAAAATTTAAATAAAACGTAAAATAAATTGTATAATTATAATTTAACTCTCTTCTCTAACCACTATAGGTTAAATTATCTCTAATCATTATAGGTTAAATTAGATATCATTTTCAAATTTGATTGAATAATTTTTGCACGAATCTATATAATAAAACACAATGGTGGGTCTCACTCCCCTTATCTCAAGATTTATACCCTACAAGCAATGTATCTCGAGGATTTCTTTTATCATTTCTCCTCCACTTCCCAATGATAACCCCATCTTTGTTGTCATTTCTCTTTTCCCTCAATTTTAAGAAAATTCTTTCAACTTTAGTCCCTATTACAATATCCCTTCAACTTTATTGTCTTAACTCTTCTCCCTCTATTTTGCCAATACCTCTCCAACATTACCATATGTCCTCTTATACCCCGTTGAACCCTACAAAGGATGACCGCGCCATAGGCACACGTAAAGGCATGTGCATATGCATATACATTTACATTGTTAAGCACTTAAGGACTTTAAAACATATTTCTTGTCTTAAGATAAATTGGTCTTATCAAAGTAAAAGATAATAAAAATATTTTAGTTTTCACGTTTGTCTAAAAATGAGTTCTCACGTTGAGTTAACTAGATCAGAGAATCCTCATTTCTCTTTCTCTCTCCACGCATACATGATTCTCTCTCTCTCTCTCTCTCTCTCTCTCTCTCCCTCTCCCTCTTTCTCTCTATGCTTAATAGTATGAGGATTTTCACTTTCACTTCTATTTTATTAGAAACAACTAATATAACTTTATTCTTAAAAATGAAAGTGGGATAAAGGACCACAAAGGAATCTGATTTGAGCTTCAACCATGGAAAAATAATAGAAGTATGCCTTTTTTATATCATTTTTCTTGTGAATCTTATGTTTGTCTTCAATGTTGTGTTGCATTCAAGAAAAATGAATTTTCTTTTCAATGAGTTAATTATTTCATGACTGGTTTATTTCTAATGATCTATGAACTAATAAATGCACGCTATTTAGATATGAATAAATATGTGAGAATCATTAGGGACTAATAAAGAAAGGCTATAAATAGGGCATGTAAAAAAAACTAATGTGATCCAAACATCTGACGTTGGCATTAGTTTAATCTAAAAGGAATACTTAGAAACTAAAAGGAAACATAACAACAATCTCAAGGTATTTGTTTCAGGGGAAATTTTTGTAGTCCTGGGTCCCAATTGTACTTATCATGTGTGATCCTACAATGGTCAAGCCATGTTTTTTATTGCTATGTTTTGGTTGAAGATCCATCGTGGGTAGGCATCCTGAAGCTTTAGTTTCATGGTAACCCCCAAATCCTAATATGAATCCCTATGATTATGTGCTAAAATCTTAATGCATTAAATGATACTCTCCATAGGTGATAATAATATAGATAAATAACACATGGTTAAATAATAATAAATAGTAGCGAAGGTAACATAAACTAGCAATAACGTGTGTCCACAATCCCACATACGCATCAGATTATAAAAGTGTACCCACAATGAACTCAGACATAATAGTAATAATAGTAGAAATGAAGTAGCATATACAATCATTAAGTACACAAAAATTCTCATTCTAAACACCAAATCCTACTCTCCCACACTAAAATAAAACAAGAATTTCAAGTTTTATATTGCAACTCAAATTAATAGTATTAGCATCATTCATTGCCTGAAAGGGTACTCTGATTATCTATATGGCCTAATAAAAGTTGGAACTCCTCCAAAGTCTTGTTGTGAGTCTCCTCAATTATGGGTGGATCTGCAACTATAAGGTATAGGGTGAATGATGAGGTATACCTAGCAGGTAAACAACTATCTAAAGCTAACAACCCCTAAACATGCAATAGTTAATCATTATAAAGTATGTAAAATATAATGCAAGTTTTGAAATATAAAAAAATAGTAAAGTTATATAAAATATGTCGGCTTGTAGGCACTGATAATGAAAGTTATGGTGACTCTTGTTGGGGTATGGGAAATCCTTGACAATTAAAACCAGCATATCAATCTCCCCTCACCATCAAACATTTCACCAATCATTCCCTCAATTTTCACTTCTACTGCAGTAAGTATATAAATACACTTTCTTTTGTATAGTTAAAGTAGAACAACATCTAATTATAAAAATATTCTTTGAATTGGAAGACAAACATCTGCCCGAAACACATATTGTATTGTCTTAACTACTTCATTCATTTGTCTCTGTCATCTGATCGAGGCCATAAGACAAAGAATAGTTGCTCAGAACTTCATCAAGCTAATCAACAAAGGTTTGTTTGATGATACCCAATCTTTCAACCTTGGTAAAGTTGCATTTGTTGGACAAATGCTAATCATTTAAACTGACGATAGACCTTGAAGAAAATCTCCAAGCAATATCCATAGTTCTTCTCAACTTTTCCACATAAGTTAAAGGTGCCGGTGGATCTAGCAAAGTAATTTCCTGATGTGCAAGAGAAATTAATATATTTTCAATTAGAGAAGTTCGTCAAGCTTTACTGCAAAAAATTTCGACTTCAACATCTATTGGATGCCAAAGTCAAATCATTGTATCGCAATGCATAGAAAATGGAGGCTTATGGATTGTGAAATGATATAATGTACATGATTTTGAGCTATTGAGTATAATCATTTACAACTAAAAGGGCTTGAGTGGAAAACATGAGACATTTGAATGCGCTTCAAAGTTCTTTGGCATATTTGATCGAGAAGCAGGCTAGAACAAGAACTAGAACAACTACAATTTGAATTGGATAATTCTACTTGAGTACTTTGAATCAAAGAAACCACATTGATGGACTTTTGAGGGCATATGATAAAAATTCTATTTCTAAGCGTAGCACATCAAAGATGAGATTGAACGCTAAACAATCAACTCAACAAGATTGATAAGGAGGTTGTAGATTATGATGTTAAGGCGGAATCAATGATGGTTCAATTTGGTAGTAGGAAGGGTGAGATAAGGCATAATCAAGAAAGTGTGACCAATAAGAGAGATATTGTGGAAGAAAGCAAGAATCATATCAACATGACGGATACAAATGTAAGAGATCTTGAAGAGAATGTGGCATCGTTTGGCAATTGGTTGCAAGATCTTGTAGATTTAGGCTTTTCTTTTTTAATTCATAATTTGTAACTAGTTTTTTTGTATTTAATTTATGATATCTCAATTGTATGAGGATGTCTGCATTAATTTGACCCTGCGCATACAAATGGCATTTTCTGAACTTTTTGCAATGGTTAAGGGCACGATTGATTCAGCTTCAAAACACAAATTTTGGTACGTTTGTGGTGTGAAACGGAGTTTTGAAGCTGAATCAAACGGGTCCGAAGATTTGTGTTAAAAATCCGAGTTACCGAATTACGTTTCTAAACGCAAATGTGAAAAACGCAATTTTACCGCTTTTTAAATCGCATTTGCGGGAGAAGAGAATTATTGTAAAACGTCTCATGTGAAAAGACGTTATTGCCCCTCATTTGTTTAACTATTTCTCTTTTTCTCTCAATCGACAATACCGCACACAGTCTTTGTTCTCGACAAAACCACACACACAGTCTTCGCTCTCCATTTCCTATCGTAAAAATCTCTCTCTCTCTTGATTCTCGACAGCTGTAGACACACATTTTTGCACTCGTTTGATTAATCAACTCGTCAACCCTATCGCGACGATTCCAAATGATGGATAAATATTCCAATATTTTTTTGTTTGTTACTAGATATGTTTCAGAAATTCAGATGAGATATCTCAAACTAACAAAATTGTAGAAACCACGCTACACTAAGAAAATATAATCCCAAAAACATAAAAATCATCATTTTACAGACAAAAAAAAGTTTTACGATAAAAATCACTAATAAACGACCAAATTACCAAAATACCCCTAACATCAAAACATCCTTAGAGCCCCCTTACGCTTAGAAAACCCCATTTGAACACATAAAACAACAAAATGAAATCAAATAAATCATTTCACCAATTTTTACCAAATTCGACAAATTTATGAAAATGCCCCTCATAAGATTCACAATCATTTCATACAAAAACTTTCATAAATGACACAAACCCATAATCCCATTGAATTCTTTACGAAAAATCGATTCCAAAACATCTCAGAATATCGAAAAATGACTTGAAATGCAAAAGTTCTTTTCAGGGGTAAAATAGTAATTTTTTAATTTTAACAATTTAAAATTATGAAATTAATAAATAAAATATTAATTAACGTAAAGTGAAACTTTAATAAAATTAATTTAAAAATCTGAATCAAGAAAATTAATCAATCAAGCCCTTAAGCAAAATTGTTGATGGTTGCCCAATTATTTAAGTAGAGCCCCCTGATATTTATTAAAAGACCCCTCCATTTGGGGGTCTAAAGAATTAAAATATAATTAGGGGCTCTTCACAAAACTTAAAAATATATTCTTTCATTGCACGCAAGATTAAAAAAGTCTAATTTAAAATACCAAGTCAATCTCATAAGACTTAAGTCAAAACCCTAATTAAAACTCTAATCTAAAGAAACCTAATCAATTAAATAAGACTTAAGTCAAAACCCTAATTCGCCTTATCTAAAAGGAGACCAAGTCAAACCCTAATTCTTCCAAAACACCCTATAAATATAAAGCCTCCACAACCTAATCTCGTAGGTCAAAATAAATCCTAGAAAAAGTATGTCAAAAAGTCTCCCTAGCTTTCTTCAAATCCTAATTTTGAAATCCTAACTCTCTATCTATGTTTCAAACCCAATTTTTACTCAAAAAATACCTAGAAGTCCTTCAAAAACACCCAAAAATCCTTTAAAAAATATAAAAAATACTTAGATCTAAGAAAAATATATCTTAACTTGAAGATTTGAAGCAGATCTAGTGAAAGAGCAAAAGTAAGGAAACTCGTACAAGGACGCTCTCCGTTTATACTAAAGGAATAAATCGTTGCGATCATCTAGGTATATTTTTTTACTTTTTTTATTTATTTTAGGTCTTTTAGCAATGTAATCATTTTTTGGGAAATAGTAGAAATCGACGTTTGCCAGGTGAGGTTGGTGCCTAAAACCTTTCAACCCCGTAACTTGATCCCCGGACCTATTATCTGTGTAGATTAGTATCTTAGCTATTAGTAAAGTAAATAATTTGGTTCCTAGACCGTAATAACTAGGTGGCGACTCCCAAATCTCAAAAATCAAAATCAGATTCACACACCTTACGGATCGAGAGCGCTTTCAGTGGCGACTCTACTTGGGATTATTGAGGATTAGACTTGAAAAGTCCCAAGTATGGGAAGCATTGCCAAAATGACCTAGTTTTTTATTTTATTTTTAGTTGTTTATTTTTTTGTATATTTTTATTTTTTATCATTCTTTTTTGCTCGATTATTGATAACTTGTTTGAATGGGCAATATTTTGTTTTGGTACATTTTTTTTATGATTCAATCTAGGGTCACTCGAAATGACCGTAAATAATGTAGGATTTCAAGAGGATAATGGTATGAAATAATGATTATTGACCCATTTTTTTTATCTAGTTTATTTTATTTTTGGGTTGTATGCTCTTCTCTTGGCATTATTTGGATTGATTGTGAGTATGTTATTTTGGAGTATCACTTTCTATGATTTAATCTAGGGTCATTTGGGATGATCCTAAATAATGAAATATTTAAATTGACATATCAATGAAGGACGAAATGATGGTGGTTGAGACGAGGAGCCATAGACTTTTAAAAGGAATTTTTTTTTGGATGAAAATCATTTTTTAGCATGTTAATATGCATGAGTGATAAGTTGTGAAAACAAATTATTTGTGAGTGATATGCTAAGAAATAAAAAAAAATTATTTTTTTAATGTTGTTTGTGATGAGGAGAGAATTCCAAGAAAAAAATCACAAAAAATAAAATAAAACAAAGAGTATTTTTGTGCATGGTGTGTCGTTAACAGAAAATAATTTTTTTTATTTTTCATCTTCTTCTTAAATAAATTATTTGTGAGTGATGCGCTAAGAAACAAAAATATTACTTTTTTTTTAATGTTATTCACTATGAGAAGAGGATTTCAATAAAAAATCAGAAAAGAAAAATAAAAAAAATTATTTTTATGCTTGGTGTGCCGTTAGGAGAAAACAATTTTTTAATTTTCATCTTCTTCTCAAATAAATTATTTGTGAGTGATGCGCTAAGAAACAAAAAAATTATTTTTTTAATGTTGTTCGTGATGAGGAGAGGATTCAAATAAAAAATCACAAAAAAAATTTTAAAAAAAATTATTTTTATGCTTGGTATGCTGTTAGGAGAAAATAATTTTTTATTTTTCATCTTCTTCTCAAATAAATTATTTGTGAGTGATGCGTTAAGAAAAAAAAATTACTTTTTTTAATGTTATTCATGATGAGGAGAGGATTCCAATAAAAAATCACAAAAAAAAAATTAAAATATATATATAATTATGCGTGGTGTGCCGTTAGCAGAAAATGATTTTTTATTTTTCATCTTCTTCTCAAATAAATTATTTATGAGTGATGCACTAAGAAATAAAAAAAATATTTTTTTTAATATTGTTCATAGCGAGGAGTAGATTTCAATAAAAAATCATAAAAGGAATATATAAAAAATTATTTTTATGCGTGGTGTGCCGTTAGCAGAAAACGATTTTTTAGTTTTCATCTTCTTCTTAAATAAATTATTTGTGAGTGATGCGCTAAGAAACAAAAAAATTATTTTTTTTTAATGTTATTCGTGATAAAGAGAGGATTCCATTAAAATAATCGCAAAAGAAAAAAAATCAAAATTTTTTTTATGTGTGGTGTGCCGTTAGTAGAAAATGATTTTTTATTTTTCATCTTCTTCTCAAATAAATTATTTGTGAGTGATGCGCTAAGAAACAAAAAAAAATTATTTTTTTAATGTTGTTCGTGATGAGGAGAGGATTTCAATAAAAAAGCAAAAAAAAAAATCAAAATTTTTTTTTATGCATTGGGTGCCGTTAACAAAAAATAATTTTTTATTTTTCATCTTCTTCTTAAATAAATTATTTGTGAGTGATGCGCTAAGAAATAAAAAAAATTATTTTTATTAATGTTGTTTATGATGAGGAGAGGATTCCAATAAAAAAATCGTTAAAAAAAAAAAAAGTCATCACCCCTTATCTCAACGATTATCATATCATCGATTCAATATTTATTAAAATCTCAATTTATTTTGGATCGTCCAAAATAACCCTTGCTTGGACCATAGAGAAATAGTCATTTTGTTTTTAATTCATTTTGAAAAAAAAAAAAAAAAAAATTTTCTTGTGCCTATTTTATCGATTGGCCTATGATTGATTATTTTTGTGCGATAATTTTTGCCTATTCGACGTACCATAATCTTGATTGAGATATGTGTTTAACGTGCTTATTTTGATCTTGATATGATGGGTATGTGTATTATCTTGATTGATATTTATATGATATCCATGTTGTGATAATATGATCAGGCCCATAGACTCATTTGTGTGAAAAGACCTCAGGCACACCCCACTCTGTTTTGCACACACCACTAGCACGTTTACCGCTTTGTAGGCTTGTATGTCCCTTATGGCCAACGTGGCACTAGTGTATGGCCTGATCTCCTCGTGAGATGCGACGTCATGCATGAAAATCACAACTGCAATCATGTACTTTTATGGTATATAAAATTGGGGCATCAATACCGCTCGATTAGGTGACACTGAAATGTATATCGATGCACCCAGGCTGTAGCAACCTAAGCCTTTGTCCTATAATAAGCCGCAATGTCACATGTCCCGATCGCCAACCCTAGACTCATACCTATACGGTATATTAAAGTTAATTTAAATTCACCAATTGTACTTCTTGGTCAAAATCAGTGCCTAAGCGAGATCTTGCCCTGTTGTACCCTACTATACGAGGGGGATAAACAACGTCTATTATAGACGAGAGGTATTTAAGTGGGCCCTTACTCAGCATCGTGCACCACCTCTCAATTGGGATTAAACTGACCACTTTTGACTTCAGAGATTTGGGTTGGAGCCCTACATTATCACCTATACGGTATATCAAACCAAGTCACCACGTACCGTCTGATTGAGTACGCTCGAGAGGTATATAGATGCACTTGGGCAAGAGTAGCCAGATAAATTGCATTGCACGTAGTAAATATAACGTCTAGAAACCTCCCTATAGGTCACAACTCGAACTTAACGTAGCAACGTGGGTGTTCCCAAGTTGCTTTTCGAAAATGGACTTTTCAAATGTTGAGATAAGAAAATTTTGATTTTGTCTTCAAGTCAAATTTTTGTTAAATTTAACTCTAGGTTATCATATCACTGGGTGCACCAACCCAATAAAGTCCATTTTAAAACTTGGTAATGGTTCATAATGACTTAGTCCATCATGATGGGCCGGACCATTTAATCAAAATGTAATTCAAATTCTTTACTAATTTGGATTTCAATCCATTTTAAAAGAAGAAAAATATTTTTCAAAAGAAGAATATTTTCCAGAAAAAAATATTTTCCAAAAGAAAAGAAAATGAAGGAAAAATGATTTACAAAAGATCTATTTTTGCATGGAAAATTTTTTGAAATATGTTTTTTACAAAAAATCTATTTTTTGCATGGACTTTGGAAAATTACTAAAATATGTTTTTCTAAAAAGAAAATGATTGCAAAAAATAATCAGATTTGTGAAAATTTTTATATAATAAAAAAATTATTTTCCAATAATTTTCTTGAGTGCAATAAAATTGTTTTCCTTCTTAATAATCATTGAATGGATGAATTGTTTAATAGATTGGTGCATATAATTCAATAAAATCTCAGGGTTCATTTAAAATGTTTTCAAGGGGGTAACACTGAAATTGATTAAATTCACCTTCAATAGGGTTATAAAGTTATCATTGCACCTAAGCTCAATCGTTCACCGTTTTGTTAGGGTCACTAGTCCGGTCAGTTAGAACAAGTGTCAACACCAAATGAATCGTCAGAAATGACCCCAAAATCTTTCAAAATTACATAGTTGTTCCCTAAAGATCACAGTACCTTAGTCCCGCCGGTTGTAAGCAATGTCTCAGTCCTAATTAAGTCCATTGTGGGTATTTGTCTTGAGTTATTTAAGTTAGCTCGAGTCCAATTTTTCAATGTCATGTTTTCTTTAGATCGAGTCTACTCTTTTTCTGTTGAGTCAAGTTAGTTTGTAAAGTTAAAAGGAAATTTTTGAATACCTCGAGCGCATTAATGAATTAACTACTAATCTAGCTTCAAAGATAGATTTCTTTCCTGAACAAGAAAATAAGAGTCGGACTTAACTTTTAATCAAGAAGGCAAAGGTCATTGACCTCGAAATAGAATATAATTCCTAGAAAAATTCAAATAGAAACCATCCTATCCCTAGAGGAACACGAGAGAATAATGAATTTACTCAGAAATTTCAAAAGACCTGTTCGCATGATCCAATGAAGATATGTTAGGTGCAAGCTTGGGTGTTATCTGACATGGAATAGATACTCACTCGATGGAATGGAAATACCAATGAAATCAAAGAAGATGTTACAAAACATGTCAATAGTGTCCTCACTACATCTCAAGTTGCAAAGTTCATCAACGCAAATGTCATAAGTCGATATAGGGTACCTTTGGAATTAGTCTCTGATAATGGGTCACATTTTAAAGTCGAGGATTACTCTGTGTTCAAAGTTAAAGATCCAGCATCACAAATCATCTCTCTACGTTTTCAGACTAATGAAGAGGTTGAAGTAGCCAACAAAAAAAACTTAAGATAATCATCAGGAAAATGTGTCAATCGCATTAGGATTGATTAGAGAAGTTATCATTCATGTTATGGGCATATCACATTTCAATTTGATCTTCTACTAGGGCCACTCCCTATTCCCTAGTGTATGGTATGAAAGTAGTCTTGCTAGTTGAAATGGAAATTCTGTCTCTCAGGATTTTGATCGAAAGTCAGTTGTTTGAAGCAGATTTGATTCGTCAACGGTATGAAAAATTAAATTTGATTGAAGAAAAATCACTTAGAGCTCTGTACCACGTACAGGCTTATCAAAGATGAGTCACTCGTGCATTTGACAAAAAGATCAAAGCTCGTCATTTGCAAATCAGGGATTTAGTACTCAAAGAGAATCGAGCACCTATCTTTAATCCTAAAGAGAAATTCAAACCAAATCGGGGAGGTCCTTTCATCATCAAAGAAATATTACCTGAAAAAGCTGTCAGACTTCAAGATTATGATGGAATTGAACTACCAGAATCAATAAACATTGACCAGATCAAGCAGTATTACATTTAAGGAGGCTAACTTTGACAAAATCAATTTCCTGCTACCCAGATCAATATCTCCTTTCTCAATCCCTTTGCAGCATCTTTCAAAAGGAAAATACATTTTTTCGTTCTCAACCTGATCACCCAACTTAGGGGAGGGAAAATTTCGAATTACATTTTGGTCTGATCCCAAAATGTTGGGGTACGTAGGCAACTTGAGAAATTACTTCAGGCCCGACCACATCAAAATTAAAAAAATATATTCCTCTACAAAAAAAAGTTAAAAAAGAAATATCTTCAAAATGAAAAAGAAAATTCGAAGAAAAAAAGAAAATTTAAGAGAAATGCCACACAAGGGGCATTTGGGTATTTGAGCCCTAGAATTCACTTTTTTTATACCGAGTCCTAAGCTTACCCATGAAAGTCCTCCTAAGTACCATGTGAAAAAGTCAAAGATAATCAGATAGTAACTCCAAAAGTTCAAAAAGAAAAGAAGCCTGCTAAGTTGAAAACTTGAAATGATGACTTAGGCAAAAATTAAAGCAACTTGCAAGGTTGAAAATCCGAAAGGACGGTCTTGGCAACAATTAGAGCAAAGAAAGAAGCCTGCTAAGTTGAAAACTTGAAAATGCGACTTAGACAGAAATTAAGGCAAGCTCGCAAGGTTGAAAATCCGAAACAATGATCTTGGCAATAATTAAAGTAAAGAAAAAAGCCTGCTAAGTTGAAAACCTGAAAGGGAGACTTAGGAAAAAATTAAGACAAGCTCGTGAGGTTGAAAATTCAAAAAGACGGCCTTGGCAACAATTAGAGCAAAGAAAAAAAAGACAAAAAAGCTCGCTAGATAGAAAATTTGAAAAGGTGATCTAGGCAAAAGCTAGAACATGCATGCTCGTTAGTTTAAAAACCTAAAAGGGCAATCTAGGCAAAAGTTAGAGTAACTAATAAAAATGAAAGAAAATCTCCATAGAGTTGAAAATCTAAAAGGTGGTCCAAGTTGAAACATCTAAAGTCCGAATGATCAAGTTCAACACTTAGCTTAAACCAGACAATGACTCAGAAGCCACAAGTAGCTTGTTTATGATTGATCTGAAAATTTTTGCTTCCCCAAGTGAACCAAGGGGAAGAAGAGTGAATTCTATGATGAATCTCAAAAGGAAATATTTTGTTCCAATTTCTTAGAGCCAGACTCAAAATCTTCAATATAAAAAGTCAAAGTTAAAAATTAAATCTTTATTGCGCTTACGGTAATAAAAGATTTCAAATCTTCGAAACAAGAGGTACTTCTCATTTTTCTATAGCATGTAATTTTTCCCCTTACATTAGGGGCATTTTTTTTAAATGTGTTCAATTATCTTCAATGCAATACATCCTATCAAACTAGGGGCATTTTTTTTTTCTGAATCTTGATCAATGTTAATCCTAAAGGATAATGGGAACCCCGAATTTAATGTTACCTTCTTGATAACAATTTTTTGAAAACCCTTGAGGTACAAAGAAGTTAAAAAATTCAAATTTGATTTTGCCCAGAGATTAACTCATTACCCTTTCACATAGAATAGGAGATACGACATCCTTTCTTTCCCAAATTCATCAGTTCCTTCCCAGATTCATTATTTCTTTCCCATATTCAATAATTCCTTTTCAGATTCATTCATTCTCTCTTAGATTCATCCATTATTTCCCAGATTTATTCTTTATTGGATATCGTCGAGGGTTTCTCAAATTTTGCTTAGATACTGTCGATGATTTCTCGGGTTTTGCTTAGATGCCGTCGAGGGTTTTCTCGGATTTTTCTCAATTGTCGTCGAGGGTTATCTCGGATTTTACTCAGATGCCGCCGATGGTTATCTCGGATTTTGCTCAATTGCCGCCAAGGGTTATCTCAGATTTTGCTCAGATGCCGCCGAGGGTTATCTCGAATTTTGCTCAGTTGCCGTCGAGGGTTTTCTTGAATTTTGCTCAGATGCCGTTGAGGGTTATCTCGGATTTTGCTCAGTTGTCGCCGAGAGTTATCTTGGATTTTACTTAATTGCCACCGAGGGTTATCTCGGATTTTGCTTAGATGTCGTCGATGATTTTCTCGGATTTTGCTCAGATACCGCCAAGGGTTTCTCAGATTTTGCTTAGATGCCGTCATGGATTTTCTTGGATTTTGCTCAGATGCCGTCGAGGGTTATCTAAGATTTTGCTTAGTTGCCGTCGAGGGTTATCTCGGATTTTGCTCAAATGCCGTCGAGGGTTATCTCAGATTTTGATCAGATGTCGCCGAGATAATTTTGCTCAGTTGCCGTCGAGGGTTATCTAAGATTTTGCTCAGTTGTCACCGAGGGTTATCTCGGATTTTACTTAGATGTCATCGAGGGTTTTCTTGGATTTCGCTCAATTTTGCTTAGATGCCGCCGAGGACTATCTCGAATTTTGCTCAGATGTCGCCGTGGGTCTTCTCAAATTTTGTTCAGATGTCGTCGAAGGTTATCTAGGATTTTGCTTAGTTACTGCCGAGGGTAATATCGAATTTTGCTCAAATGTCGTTGATGGTTATCTCGGATTTTGACCAGATGTCGCGAGATAATTTTGCTCAGTTGTCGCCGATGGTTATCTTGGATTTTTCTTAGATGCCGCCCAGGACTTTCTTCGATTTTGCTCAGATGCCACCGAGGGTTTTCTCAAATTTTGCTCAGATGCCACCGAGGGTTATCTTAGATTTTGCTTAGATGCCGTTGAGGATTTTCTAAGATTTTGCTAGGTTCTGCTCAGATGTCGCTGAGGGCTATCTCGAATTTTGCTCAGATACCTCTTAGGGTTTCTCGAATTTTGCTCAGTTTTGTTCAGATGCCGCCGAGGGCTTTCTCGAATAATGCTCAGTCAGTTGCCGCCAAGGGTTTTCTCGGATTATGCTCAGCCAGTTACCGCCGAGGGTTTTCTCAGATTTTACTCAGCCAGTTGCCACTGAAGATTTTCTCGAATTATGCTAATCCAGTTACCGTCGAGGGTTTTCTCAGATTATGCTCAGTCAATTGCCACCGAGGACTTTCTCGGATTATGCTCAGCCAGTTACCGTCGGTGGTTTTCTCGGATTTTCCTCAAATTTTACTTAGACAATTCATTACTCTTTTACCCCGAGTAGGTAGAGTAGAACTCTTAGAAAAATAATTCATTACTCTTTCACCCAGAGTAGGTAGAGTAGAACTCACAGAAAAATAGTTCATTACTCTTTCACCCTGAGTATGTAGAGTTGAACTCCAGAAAATTAGTCCATTACTCTTTTACCCTGAGTAGGTAGAATAGGACTCCTAGAAAAATAGTTCATTACTCTTTCACCCTGAGTATGTAGAGTATGACTTCCCAGAAAAATAGTTAATTACTCTTTCACCCTGAGTATGCAGACTAGGACTAAAAAAAAAATAGTTTATTACTTTTTCACCCCGAGTAGGTAGAGTAGGACTTAAAAAAAAAAAAACTCTTTCACCCATGGTATGTAGAGTAAGACATTCAACTTTTGCTCAAATTATACTCAGATTTTGCTTAGTTTATGCTCATATTATACTCAGATTATGCTCAGTTTATGCTCAGTTTATGCTCAGATTTTGCTCAGACCATCTGAGATTTATCTTAGATTTTAAGTACACACACTTGCACACACAAGGATCTGACGTCATCAGTGAGAGGTCGCGCTCGAGGACCTGACAACCTTTTAGTTCGAGGAGAGTTTTACCCTCAAGGATTTCGAATGCCTCGACGAATTGCTAAATCAGGTTGCAAAATGAACTGTCACTAACTTTGACATTCGGATATCGCACTATCTACTAAAATATATTTACTATCTAGTTTGCTTCAACCCTCTACGAAAAAGGAGCATCTGTAGACACCCCATTTTTTGCACTCGCCTAATTAATCAACACGTCAACCCGATTGCAACGATTCCCAATGATGGATGAATATTCCAATGTTTTTTTGTTTATTACTAGATATGCTTCAAAAATTTAGATGAGGTATCTCAAACTAACAAAACTGTAGAAACCACGCCACGCTAGGAAAATATAACCCCAAAAACATAAAAATCATCATTTTGTAGACAAAAAGAAGTTTTACGATAAAAATCACTAAAAAAATGATCAAATTACCAAAATATACCTAACATCAAAACATGCTTAGAGCCCCCTTACGCTTAGGAAAACCCATTTGAACACATAAAACAACAAAATAAAATCAAATAAATCATTTCGCCAATTTTCACCAAATTCGACAAAATTATGAAAATGCCCCTCATAGGATTCATAATCATTTCATACAAAAAATTTCATAAATGACACAAACCCATAATTCCATTGAATTCCTTACAAAAAACCAATTCCAAAACATCCCGGAACATCGAAAAACAACTTGAAACATAAAAGTTTTCTTCGGAGGCAAAACAGTAATTTTCCAATTTTAACAATTTAAAATTTTAAAATTAATAAATAAAACATTAATTAACGTAAAGTGAAACCTTAGTAAAATTAATTTAAAAATCTGAACAAAGAAAATTAATCAATCAAACCCTCAGGCAAAATTGTTAATGGTTGTCCAATTATTTGAGTGGAACCCCCTGATATTTATTAAAAGACTCCTCCATCTAGGGGCTTAAAGAATTAAAATATAATTAGGGGTTTTACACAAAAACTAAAAATATATTCTTTCATTGTACGCAAGATTAAAAAACCTAATTTAAAATACCAAGTCAATCTCGTAAGACTTAAGTCAAAATCCTAACTCACATTATCTAAAAGGAGACCTAGTCAAACCCTATTCTTCCAAAAAACTCTATAAATATAGAGCCTCCACAACAGAATCTCGCAGGTCAAAATAAATCCTAGAAAAAATAGGTTAAAAAGTCTTCCTAACCTTCTTCAAATCGTAATTTTGAAGTCCTAACTCCCTACCTATCATCCAAACCCCAGTTTTTACTTAAAAATACCCAAAAGTTCTTTAAAAACACCAAAAAACCTTCCAAAAAATATAAAAAAAATACTCAGATCTAAAACGAAGATAACTCAACTTGGAGATTTGAAGCAGATCTAGTAAAAGAGCAAAAGTAAGGAAACTCATACAAGGACCCTATCCGTTAGTACTGAGGGAACAAATCGTTGCGATCATCTACGCATATTTTCTTACTTTTTTATTTATTTTAGGTCTTTTACCAATGTAATCCTTTTTTGAAAAGTAGTAGAGACCGGCGTTTGCTGGGCAGGGTTGGTGCCTAGCACCTTCCAACCCCGTAACCTGATCCCCGGACCTGATCCCTGGACCTATTCTTTGTGTAGATTAGTATCTTATTTATTGGTAGAGTTAATATTTTGGTTCCTAGACCGTAATAACTTGGTTGCAACTCCCAAACCTCAGAAATCAAAAGCGAATCTGTACACCTTGCGGATCGAGGGCACTTTCAACAACATGCAGCTGTGCTTGTAGATCAGCAATTATATATCTCATCGTTCTCGAATCTCAACAGAATCGCTCAAAGCTCTATCATCGTTCTTGACAGAACCGCAAGGCTTGAGCCTATCTCGACTTCATCGACAACCTCAAGGCAATCGTGCAAGTATCATCTTCATCTTTCTCTCTCTCTTTCTCTCTCTACCATAGAAACCCTCGATTTGTAGAAACCCTTGATGTGCAAACCAAAAATTCGTTTTATGTAAAAATATTTTACCTTTTGATTTGTGATCGACGACGAGGCAAACCTGACATTCGTTGATTTCTGATCGACGGCAAGGCAAACCGGACCTTCATTATAGAAACCCTCTATTTGTATATAAAAATGAATGATTGTTCATTTTAAAAATCAAGGGTTTGGGTTGATAGTATATTTATAAATCAATTCGAAAGATAAGGGGAGTTATAGATTATAATTATTTATTTATTTATAAATCGTATCGAATACTTTCAGGTATTTAATAATTTATATATATATATATATATATATATATTATAAATTGAATATAATGTTATTGGGTATTTGATAATCAAATTTAAAATTTTATAAGGAGAGTGTAGACACCCCAATTTGAACAAGCCCTTACTCGAAAGGGCCAAATAACAATAATTTTTCAATAAATTTGGCCAACGGGCCTCGGTGGCCCGAATCGTCAAAATATGACTTTGTTGCCAAAATCAAAGCCTCTAACACCTCTCAATGGGTTAGTAGGTCCACCAAAAGATTCGGTATGCTCCCATCTACCCCGCTCCATTCAAAATATCAATTTTTCGACAAAATAGGCCAACGGACCTCAAGAGCCTAAAAGGTTAAAAAATGGCAATTGGATTGAACCAAGGCCCCTAAGACCACCCAATGATCTAAGGGACCCACCAAAGGGTTATGACCCATCATACGCGTGTTCAACCTCACCGCTCCGCTTTTATAGCCAAGAAAAACTAAACGATCGATGAAACTCTCCAACGGGCCTAAAAAGTCTGATTCGCCAACACGTGGCATTTTTGATAAAAAAATCCAATAAAATTAAAAAAATATTAAAAATGTGAGACTTGGGATACCTACCCTTCATCTACCTTTCACCGCTCCACCTCCAAACCCACAAACACCCTAAACCCATTCGAGGCCCCCAAACCTTTACTTCTTTCCTAAAATAATTCCTCACCTTACCCTCAACCTAAAATCAATCACATATCACTTAAACTCTAAAATAAACCATCCTAAAAAATCCAACCCACAAACCACTATCTATATCCAATCTATTATCCAACCCACTACCCTAACCTATTATCCATTACCCACATCAACCAATCACCTTCTCAAACATCAAAAGATGACACATGTCATCACCTGAAAGCGTTCTCGATCCGCGGGGTACGCGGATCCGCTTTTGACTTTTGAGGTTTGAGAGTCGCCACCTAGTTACTACGGTCTAGGAACCGATCATTGACTCTAAAAATAAAAATAACTAGTCTACAAAAGAAAATACGAGTCCGGGGATCATGTTACGGGGTTGGAAGGTGTTAAGCACCAATCCCGTCCGGCAAGTGCTGGTCTCTACTTCTTCCCAAAAATCGGTTACATTGCAAAATAGACCAAAAATAATAAATAATTATAATAATAAAAAAATATAAAAGAAAGTTACCTTGCCGATTACAATGATTCCCTCAGCACCAGCGAAAAGTATCTACGTATGTATTTCCTTGTTATTCGTCCATCATCAGATTTGATTTCTGATCTCCAAGTTGAGGTATCTTCTTCTTAGATATGTGAGTTTTCTGATTTTTCTTATGGATTAGAAGGTGTTTTGGAAGGATTTTTGGGTGTTTTTTTTAAGCTAAAGTTGATAGTATGTTGATAGTATGTTGTGGCAGCAACATAATAATGAAAAAAATGAGTTTAGAGTTTTGTGTGCTACAAGTTGCATAAAAAAAACTGATTGTCTTTGGAATGACAGTAACATGAAATGTTTTTTTAAAATGGGTTAGTTTTACTAACTTAGTAAGATTCCTTTCTTACTAAGAGTCATTGATTTCACCACGTGGCGCTTCAAAAAGATGATCCAACGCCGTGTGCTAGTGGCGGATGAAATTCTAAAAAAAATTTTAAAGGAAAATTTTCAAAAAAAAAAAAAAGAAAAAGAAAAAATTTTAATTTCTAACTTTGATTTTTAAATTTGAAATTTCAATGTCACCCATTTTCAAAACTTTAGATCCAAAAATAAAGTGAATTTTATTTTCGGATCCAAATCTTTTCTAATCAAAATTGTAAATGCCATGGAATTAGATTATCAATGAGGGAGCCACGTGGCCTAATGACCCTTAGTGATTTTGAAATTTTAATGTGTTAGTCGAGATAACCTGAGTTCTCATTGAGAAATTTGTTGAGTCCTAAATTCAAAATTGTGAAAAAAATTCCAAAATTAAAAAAAAAAAAGTTGTTGGTTGTTCTTGTTCCCTTGTTTGATTGGTAATTGATATTATTTGGTGTTATCCTGATTGATTGATTATCTTGATCTCTTTTTACATTACCCTTTGTTTGCCCATCTAATATGCTATAATCTCTACAGATATATTTCGGATATGCTTGTTTTGATTTTCATCTCGATGCTATGAATTGTGCACTTTGATTAATATTAATGTGAGATCCATATTGTGATAGTATGATCAGGCCCATGGGCCCATTTGTTTGAAAAGGCCCCGGGCACACCCCACCCAGTTTTGCACACACCACATGCACGTTTACTGTTTTGAGCACTTACACGTCCCATATAGCCAACGTGGCACTAGTGCGTGGCCCGGTCTCTTCGGAGATGCGACGTCATTCATGAAACCCACAACTCCAGTCACGTACCTTAGGGTATATCAAACTGGGGCATCAATACCGTCTGATCAGGTGATTCTGAGAGGTATATTGATGCACCCAGGCTGGAGCGACCTGAGCCTTTGACCTATTGTGAGCCACACAGTCACATGTCCCGATTGCCAATGTAGTACTAGTACGTGGTCGGTCCTCTCGTGGGATGCCAAACCATTTATGAAAACTACAACTCTTGACTCGTACCCGTAGGTATAAAAGATAATCTAAGTATATCAATTGCACTTCTTGGTCAAAACCGGTGCCTAAGCAAGATCTTGCCCCGCTGTACCCTACTGTATGAGGGGGATAGACTACGTCTATTCTAGACGAGAGGTATTTAAGTGGGCCCTTGCTAAGCATTGTGCACCACCTCTCAACTGGAGATCAAACTGACTGTTTTTGGCTTCAGAGAAGTGAATTGAGATTTTAGATTATCACCTATACGGTATATCAAACCAAGTCACCACGTATCGAAAGGTATATAGGTGTGCTTGGGCAAGGGTGGTCAGATAAAAATGCATTGCACGTAGTAAGCTTAGAGTCTAGAAACCTTCCCAGTAGGTCACGACTCGAACTTATCGTGGGTGTTCCCGGGTTGTTCATTGAATGGAATCTTATGAGACTCTGTGATTGATATGAATGTATGTGAATGATGAGATCAGAATGCATGTGAATGATGAAATGGATGTATGTGAATGATGAGATCAGAGTGTATGATTGTCCTGAAGGATAAAAAATGTTGTTTTTGAAAATCAAAATGGGTGCACCGACCCAATAAAAAATCCATCTCTTGCAAATGACCCAGCCCAACTCGATCCAACAATCCTGATGGACCGGGCCATTTAAATCGAAATAGAAATTAAATTTTCAAAGAACAAAAATAGTTTACAAAGGGAAAGTATTTTCCATAAAAAATATTTTCCAAAAGAAGTATTTTCCAAAAAAATTATTTTCTCTAAAAAAAATGTTTTCTAAGAAAAAACGTTTTCCAAGAGAAGATACTTTCCAAATTAAAAACTATTTTCCAGAGAAAAAATATTTTCCAGAAGAAAATGTTTTCCAAAAGAAAAGAAAAAGAAGGAAAAATAATTTGCAAAAGATCTATTTTTGCATGAAAAGTTTTTATGGACCTTGGAAAACTACTAAAAAAATGTTGTAAAAAAATAATCAGATTTGTGAAATAAAAACATTATTTTCTAATATTTTTCAAGAGTGCAACATAATTATTTTTCTTCTGAATAATCATTGAATGGACGAATTTTTTAATGGATTGGTGCACAAAATTCAATAAAATCTCAAGGTTCATTTAAAATGTTATCAAGGGGGTGACACTGAAATTGGTTAAATCACCTTCAAAGAGGTTTAAAGGTTATCATTGTATCTAAGCTCAATCGTCTATCGTCTAGCTAGGGTTGTAAATCCGGTCAGTTAGAGTAAACGTCAATATCAAATCAACAATCAGAAATGACCTCAAAATTTCTCAACATCGTCTAGTTGTTCTTTGAAGATCATAGTGCTTCAATCCTATCGGTTATAAGCAATATCTCAGTCCTCAGTCCCAATCAAACTCGTGTGGGTACTTGTCTTGAGTTTTCATGAGTCATTTGGGTTAACCTGAGTCCTTTTTCCAGCAAGGTCATATCTTCTTTTAATTGAGTCTACTCTTTCCTATTGAGTCAAGTTAGTTCATCGAGTCTATAGAGGTGTCTGTTGCCCCATCTGAAATTGATCGGATAAAAGAAATTTTTGAATACCTCGAGCGCATTAACGAATTAACTAATAATTTGATAGATTTCGTTTTTGAACAAGAAGATAAGAGTCAGGCTCAACCTTTAATCGAGAAAGGAAAGGTCATTGACCTCGGAACATAAATAAATTCCTAAAGAGATTCAAATAGAAACCATCTTATCTCCAAAAGAACACAAGGGGATAATGAATTTACTCAGAAATTTCAAAAGACTTGTTCGTGTGGTCATATGAGGGTATGTTAGGTACAAGCTTGAGTGTTGTTCAACACGGAATAGGTACTCCTCTATATCGATGGAATCAAATAAGATGTTATAAAATGTATCAGCCTTATCCTTACTACATCTTGAGTTTCAAATCACATATTATCAGTCGATATGGGGGTGCCTTTTGAACTGATCTCTGATAATGGGTCATACTTCAAAGCATAAATCATTACTCTATGATTGAAGATCCGGAAGTACGAATCATCCCCCTACCGTCCTCAGATCAATGGAACGGTTGAAGCAGTCAATAAGAGTATCAAAACTATCATCAGGAAAATGTGTCAATCACATCAAGATTGGTCAGAAAAATTATCATTCACGCTATGGACATATCGAACTTCAGTTCGATCCTCTAGTGGAGCTATTCCCTACTCCTTAGTGTATGGCATGGAAGCAGTCTTGACAGTTGAAATGGAAATTTCGTCTCTCATGATCTTGTTGGAAAATCATTTGTTAGAAACAGATTGGGTTTGTCAGCAGTATGAAGAATTAAACTTGATCGAAGAAAATGAGTTAAAGCCCTGTACCATGTGCAAGCTTATCTAAGAAGAGTCACCTGTTGCATTTGACAAAAATGTCAAAGCTCATCATTTACAAGTCAAGGATTTAACTATCAGACCTCAAAGAAAATTGAACACTCCTCCTCGACTATAGGAGAAAGTCTGAACCCAATTGGAGAAATTCATTCATTAAGGAAATATTGTCTTGAAAAGTCGTCAGACTTCAAGATCATGATGGAAGTGAACTACTAGAGTCAACCAGCCTTGACCGAATCAAATGGTACTACATTTAAGGAGGCCATCTTTGGCCGAATCAATTTTCCTGCTACCCAGTTCATTATCTCCTTTCTCAGCCCTTTGCAGCATTTTCAAAAAAAATGATGCCTTTTTCTTTCTCAGCCCGATCACATAACTTAGGGGAGGGAAAATCCGAACTACGTTTTGTTCTGATCCCAAAAATTTGGGGTACGTAGGCAACCTGAGAAGTTACTTCAGGCCCGACCATACCAAAATAAAAAAAAATAGATTCCCCGATGAAGAAAAAATCTAAAAAGAAAAAAAAATGGGGAAGAAAATTCAAGAAAAAGTTTAAATGAAATGCCACACAAGGGGCATTTGGGTTTTTGAGCCTCAAAATCCCTTTCATTTTACGCCTAGTCCCAAGCCTACCTATAAAAGTCCTCCTAAGTACCGTGTGAAAAGGTTAAGGAGGGTAGTAGAACATGATCAGACAGTAATTCTAGAAGGTCAGAGGAAAAGAAAAAAAGATAAAAAAAAAAAAAAAATGATGATGAAGCCTGCTAAGTTGAAAACCCGAAAAGGGCGACTTAGGCAAAAATTAAGGCAAGCTCGCAAAATTGAAAATCTGAAAGGACAACTTTGGCAACAATCAGAGCCAAGAAAAAAAAAAGAAAAAGCTCGCTAGATTGAAAACCTGAAAAGGCGATCTAGGCAAAAGTTAGAGCAAGCTCGATAGATTGAAAACCTGGAAAGGCGATCTAAGCAAAAATTAGAGCAATAAAAAAAAAAAAACAGAAGAAAATCTCAAACTGAGAGCAGTTCGAGCCGAAACGTCAGAAATCTGAATAATCAAGTTCAATACTCAGCTTAAACCAGGCATAGATTCAGAAGCCACAAGTATCTTGTCTACGATCGATCTGAAAATTCTTACTTCCCCAAGTAAACCAATGGAGAGAATGGTGAATTCTATGATGAGTCTCAAAAGGAAATATTTTGTTCTCTTGAACCTGACTCAAAATCTTTAATAAAATTAATCAAAATTAAAAGTTGAATCTTTATTGCGCTTGTGGTAATCAAATATTTCAAATCTTCATACCAGGGGCATTTTTCTTTTTCATCTAGATATGTAATTTCCTCCTTATACCAGGGGCATCTTCTTTATGATGTGTTCAATTATTTTCAATGCCATGTTTATTGTCAAACTAGGGACATTTTGTTTTTGAGCAATGTTAATCCTAAAATGAGAATTCCAAACTTAAGGTTACCCTCTTGATAGCAGTTTTTTAAAAAACTCTTGAGGTTCAAACTCAGATTTTAAATTTACAAAACTTTTTTAAAACCTTGAGGTTCAAACAAATGCATTCTGAATCTCACATAGGAGATAGGACATCCATTCTGTCCCAAATTTATTCATTCCCAGATTCAACCACTCTTCTCCAGACTCATTTTCAATCGTTTCTCTCCCAGATTTATTTCTTTGTTCTCAGTTTTACTCAGTCAGTTTCCGCCAAGGGTTATCTTGGATTTTGCTCAGTTGCCGCCAAGGGTTATCTTGGATTTTGCTCAGATGCCGCCAAGGGTTATCTTGGATTTTGCTCAGATGCCGCCAAGGGTTATCTTGGACTTTGCTCAGTTTCCGCCAAGGGTTATCTTGGATTTTGCTCAGTCTCCGCCAAGGGTTATCTTGGATTTTGCTCAGTCTCCGCCAATGGTTATCTTGGATTTTGCTCAGTTGCCGCCAAGGGTTATCTTGGATTTTGCTCAGTCTCCGCCAAGGGTTATCTTGGATTTTGCTCAGTTTCCGCCAAGGGTTAACTTGGATTTTGCTCAGTTGCTGCCAAGGGTTATCTTGGATTTTGCTCAGTTGCCGTCAAGGGTTATCTTGGATTTTGCTCAGATGCCGCCAAGGGTTATCTTGGATTTTGCTCAGTTGCCGCCAAGGGTTATCTTGGATTTTGCTCAGTCTCCGCCAAGGGTTATCTTGGATTTTGCTCAGATGCCGCCAAGGGTTATCTTGGACTTTGCTCAGTTTCCGCCAAGGGTTATCTTGGATTTTGCTCAGATGCCGCCAAGGGTTATCTTGGATTTTGCTCAGATGCCGCCAAGGGTTATCTTGGATTTTGCTCAGTTGCCGCCAAGGGTTATCTTGGATTTTGCTCAGTTGCCGCCAAGGGTTAACTTGGATTTTGCTCAGATGCCGCCAAGGGTTATCTTGGATTTTGCTCAGTTTCCGCCAAGGGTTATCTTGGATTTTGCTCAGTCTCCGCCAAGGGTTATCTTGGATTTTGCTCAGATGCCGCCAAGGGTTATCCTGGATTTTGCTCAGTTTCCGCCAAGGGTTATCTTGGATTTTGCTCAGATGCCGCCAAGGGTTATCTTGGATTTTGCTCAGTTTCCGCCAAGGGTTATCTTGGATTTTGCTCAGTTGCCGCCAAGGGTTATCTTGGATTTTGCTCAGATGCCACCAAGGGTTATCTTGGATTTTGCTCAGTTTCCGCCAAGGGTTATCTTGGATTTTGCTCAGATGCCGCCAATTGTTATCTTGGATTTTACTCAGTCTCCGCCAAGGGTTATCTTGGATCTTGCTCAGTTGCCGCCAAGGGTTATCTTGGACCTTTCTCGGTTGCCGCCAAGGGTTTTCTTGGATTTATGCTCAGTTTACGCTCAGTTTAAATTTACTTCATTTTGACTCATTTTCAATTCAAACTCTTTGAAATCTATCTCAGATTTTGAGCCCACACACTTGCACAGTTGTTATATCAGTCAAGGAGAATTTTTTAAAATTCAAGGATCTGACACTGCCAGTGAGAGCTCGCGCTCAAGGACCTGACATTTTTTCTAGTTCGTGGAGAGTTTCATGCTCAATGATCCGAATACCCCGACGAATTGTTAAATCAGGCTGCAAAATGAACTGTCACTAGCTTTGGCATTCGGATATCGCACTAATCTACCAAGATAGATTTGCTATCTAGTTTCCTTCAACCCTCTGCCAAAGAGGGGCATCTGTAGACACCCCATTTTTGCATCCGCCTGATTAATCAAGTCGTCGACCCGATCGCAAAGGTTCCCAATGATGGACGTCTATTCCAATGCTTTATTTTGTTACCAGATATGTTTCAAAAATCCGGATGAGGTATCTCGAACTGACAAAACTTAGAAACCACGCTACGCTAGGAAAATACGACCCCAGAAACATAGAAATCATCATCTTGCAAATAAAAAAGAAGCTTCACGATAAAAATCACTAAATTACCAAAATACCCCTAACATCAAAACAACTCTAGAGCCTGCATTACGCTTAGGAAAACCCACTCAAACACATAAAATAATAAATCGAAACCAAGTAAACCACTTCGCCAATTTTCACAAAATTTGACAAAATTACGAAAATACCCCTCATAAAGTTCACGATCATTTCATATAAAAAACTTCATAAATGACAAAAACCAACATTCCCATTGAATTCCTTACGAAAAACTGATTCCAAAACATCCTGGAACATTGAAAAACGACTTAAAACGTAAAAAATCCTCTCCGAGGGCAAAACGGTAATTTCACAATTTTCATAATTAAAAAATTCGAAATTAATAAATAAAACATTAATAATTAAAGTGAAACATTAATGAAATTAATTTAAAAATTTGAACCTAAAAAATCGATTAATTGGACTCTCAGGCAAAATTGTTGAGGGTTCGTGGGATATTTCTTTAAGGACCCCTCCATTTGGGGGTTCAAAGAATTAAAGATATAATAGAAGGGGGTTCTCCAAAAATTAAAAGTAAATCAAGCAAGACTGAAGTCAAGGTATTAAAGTCAATCAAGTGAGACTGAAGTCAAAATTAAAAGTAAATCAAGCAAGACTGAAGTCAAGGTATTAAAGTCAATCAAGTGAGACTAAAGTCAAAAATTTAAAGTCAATCAAGCAAGACTAAAGTCAAGATATTAAAGTCAATCAAATAAGACTAAGGTCAAAACCCTAAATCAAAACCCTAATCTAAATTAATCAAGTCAATCTCATAAGACTAAGGTCAAAACCCTAAATCCAAACCTAATCTAAAACTAATCAAGTCAATCTCATAAGACTAAAGTCAAAACCCTAAAACCCTAAAGACTAAGTCAAAACCCTAATTGAAACCCTAAAAGAAACCCTAATCAAACCCTAAATGTTTCTAAAAACTTTATAAATAGGAGCCTCCACACCCTATTTTCGTATCAAAGAAAAAACCCTAGAAAAAGTAGGTGAAGAAGCCTCCACAACCCCCCCAAAACCCTAATTTTGGAGCCCCAACTCCTTCCCTAACACCCTATTCCGATTTTAGCCTAAAAAACACCCAAAAACCTTTCAAAAACACCCCAAAAATCCACCACAAATTCGAAGCATCCAGATCCAAGAAAGAGACACCTTGCCTCGGAGATCAGAAATCAGATCCGGAGACAAAACGAACTTTTTTTTTTTTCAGATCTGAGGGAATAGCACCTTTGCAGATCAAAGGTAAATTTTTATTATTTTTTTTAATCTAGTTTATCATTAGTGATGTAGATCTATTTGGGATAAGTAGAGACCGGCATTGGCCGGGCGGGGTTGGTGCCTAACACCTTCCAACCCCGTAACATGATCCCCGGATTCAGATTTCTATGTAGATTAGTTCTTTTTTATCCATTGTAGAGTCATTTATGGTTCCTAGACCTAAACTAGGTGGCGACTCCCAAATCTCAAGGGTCAAAAGCGGATCCGCGCACCCCGCGGATCGAGGGCGCTTTCACCTAACCTATCATCATCCTCTAACATCAACAACCACCCACATCACAACCCACATCTACACCCATCATTCTCCTTAAAACACTCCAATGAAATCACCTCAACCCATACTTCCCTCATCATCAATCAACTAACCCATACCCTTCTCTCTAATCAAACAACCCCCATCAACCAATCAACCAATCTCATCACCTCACCCTCTCATCATGATTGCGACATGGCATCATCTCCTTTCTCATCCCAAAAACCAATCTACCCACCTCTTACACAACCCATTCTCCTAAATCTAAACACCTCACATCTTCAACCAACCTAACACTCCTTCTCTAAACAACCCTCTTACACCTCCACTTACCCATCAACCAACACTTATCTCATCCCACCAAATACTCTACCAAAATGGATTTAGGTAGGATCCAAACCATTTGGGTTAAAATACAACTCATTTCCCTCATTTACATAACTACCTTCACTTACACTCCAAATTTCATACCCTTCACTTCTAAAACCTATGCCATTTTTTATTATCTCAACTCCTCACCCCATTATACCCCTCAAACCATCCTCCAAACACTATAAATACCCCTCCCCTCCTTCCAAAAATGGTTCTCTCCTCATCTCTTCTCTAATCTCACACTAATCCTCTACAAAAAAAAAATACATTCTCTTATACTCCACTAGGACTCAAGAAGACTCAAGAGAAGTCAAGAAGAAAAAGAAAAGAAGATCAAGAGTACAAGGTGGGTTTTAAGTATTCCACCCCTCTCTCTCTCTCTATTCTCTCCATCTCCCTCTTTTAATATCTCCTTCTTCTCTTTTTTTTTATTTTAAATGAGTGGACCCCAAGGCTAAAGATTTATAAGGGTCATTTCCATCAATGAAATGAACATATGATCAAGCTAAAAGCAAATCCCTACTTAGGGTACAAGTACACACACGTGGTACATTATTTTCCAATTTGCTTTAAAATCAAAATGATCGAATTGTATTGAGGTTACCGCTACTTGGCGGGGAGAAAATGGTGCCTAACACCTTCCTTTTTCTCCAACCAAGCTGCTTATCTAAATCCCTAGGTTCGATTAGTTCCTTATCCATCTCGAATCACTAATGCCAAAAATGTTACTTTTTGAAAAAATGTACATCAGGTGACCATTCACACCCTCTTACAACTTGAATGATGGCGACTCCAATTCATCGTAGATGTGACCGTCTTAATGACAAAAATCACGTATCTACAGCTAGCGACTCCGCTGGGGATATGGTTCATCCCTCGTGACAACTCGATCATCTTTGAAAAAAAAAAACTTTGTTTACTAACATTGTTGTTTGTTGTTTGCTTCTTATTTTCCATTTTTCAAATGTCCGAAATGTAATATTTACTTACTTTTGTTGTTTTTATTACATGTTTGTAAGGGGGTCGATGGAAAATAATGAATGAAAACGCACATGTGCACTTGCGAGCATAGCCCCACTTCCGAGCCACCCCACCCTCAATATACTTAGCCCCGATGCTTAGTAGTTCCACGGCTTGAGATCGTTATTTCAAGGGTCGGGAATGAACACATCAAACCCGATCACCAACCAACAACATGTGTACCTCGGTATACATCGAGGTTTGAAGATCAGGTAGCCGTGAAGCCACCTATTAAACTCATGCATGTGCTCGGCTAGATGAGTTAGGACACAAGTTTTTAATGTTACATCGGCCCCCAAAGCAATGTTGTATGCAATTATTGTGGTCGGACCTTCAAGCCCAAGTTGTAAGCCCAAAATAGGCAATTAGATCGTAGGTTTGTTTTACCCTCCTTTTATATCCTCTTAGGTAAAGGGGAAGAAATGCTTGTTGCATCATGTTAAAAAAAAAAAAAGAGTGAGTAAGGAACCATAACAGCAACAAGATGAGGCACATCGAAAACAGGGGATAAGAAAACCAGTTTTTGTGAATTGCAGGAACTGGATCTCTTTCTGGTCTGTGTCCATGACACGGATGGATAGGAATGTGCTTCATTCGTGTTCAAAACACGGTTTAGTCAAAGCATACTTCATCCGTGTTGGGAACACGGTTGAAATAGTGACTACTTTAACCGTGTTTTGAGCACGGTTGAAACAGTGAATGTCTCATCCATGCCAAAAATACGGATGACAGAACGAGGGTTACATCCGTGCCACTAACATGGACCAGAGTCAGCTCGACCATACAGAGTGAACTCAACAGTCCATTTTGAAGAGGCCCACTCACTATTGATCAAACAATGAGGGTACCCTTAGGAAAATCCTAAGTTTTTGGGACAAATTAAGTAAGGGGGATTTTGTTAATCAATGTTTTCAAACACAAAAAAAAAAGTATAAAACAAATCAAAAAAAAAAAAAAAAAAGGGGGAGGGGAAGAATTTGTGAATTTTCCAACTCAAAACAATTTTGTAAACCGGGCCCCCGTTTGTATCCATTTAAACCAAGCCCACGATCCGAACCAATCCAACTGGGTCCACGACCCAGATCCAATCCAACCGGGTCCACGACCCAGACCCATTACCAACTGGGTTCACGACCCAGATCCAATCCGACTGGGTCCACGACCCAGATCCATTTCCAACTGGGTCCACGACCTAGATCCAATCCAACTGGGTCCACGACTTATGTCCATTTTCAACTGGGTCCACGACCCATGTCCATTTCAACTGGGTCCACAACCTAGATCCATTTTCAACTGGGTCCACAACCCAGATCCAATCCAACTGGGTCCACGACCCAGATCCATGTTCAATTGGGTCCACGACCCAGATCCATTTTCAACTGGGTTACAACCTAGATCCATTTCAACTGGGTCCAAGACCCAGATCCATTTCAACTGGGTCCACGACCCAAATCCATTTTCAACTGGGTTTACGACCTAGATCCAATCCAACTGGGTCCACAACCCAGATCCATTTTCAATTGGGTCCAAGACTCAGATCCAATCCAACTGGGTCCACAACCCAGATCCATGTTCAATTGGGTCCACGACCCAGATCCATTTTCAACTGGGTTACAACCCAGATCCAATCCAACTGGGTCCACGACCCAGATCCGTTTCAACTGGGTCCATGACCCAGATCCATTTTCAATTGGGTTACAACCCAGATCCAATCCAACTGGGTCCAAGACCCAGATCCGTTTCAACTAGGTCTACGACCTAGATCCATTTTCAACTGGGTTTACAACCTAGATCCAATCCAACTGGGTCCACAACCCAGATCCATTTCCAACTGGTTCCAAGACTCAGATCCA
Organism: Akebia trifoliata; assembly: GCF_017979445.1. Lineage (NCBI taxonomy): Eukaryota > Viridiplantae > Streptophyta > Magnoliopsida > Ranunculales > Lardizabalaceae > Akebia > Akebia trifoliata. The sequence goes on along the minus strand of NC_141389.1, from coordinate 12,224,293 downwards.
ATCCAACTGGGTTTACGACCCAGATCCATGTTCAATTGGGTGCACGACCCATATCCATTTTCAACTGGGTTATAACCCAGATCCAATCCAACTGGGTCCAAGACCCATATCCGTTTCAACTGGGTCCACGACCCAGATCCATTTTCAACCGGGTTACGACCCAAATCCATTCCACTAGGTCCTCAACCCAGATCCATTTTGACTAGGGCTTAAGACTCAGATCCACTACACGCCGAATCCATATCCAATTTCGAACCAAGTTCATGATCTAACAAAGATAACTAACGATCAATCAACTCAAATGCATTCAACTTTCTAAAAAAAAAAAAAATACCAGATTTCAAAAGCACCAATTACAGTCCTTGATCAAGGTCGGTGCCTAGAAAGATCTTACCCTGTTGAGACGAGGGGGATAGACTACGTCTATTCAAGGAACAAGGTGATTTAAGAATGCCATTGTGCGCCGCCTCTTCCTTGGAAATCCGCCTGGCCAGCGGTGATTTCATAAAACTGAATTGGAGGCTAACAAAAATATAGGCTATTTCAACTCGATTTATCTCAAAAATTATTTTTCAAAATATTTTCCCGACTCCGTGTTGATCCCAGCTCCGTGCTGATGAAATTACCTTTTTAAATATTTTCTCGACTCCGTGTCGATGCTAGCTCCGTGCTGATGAAATTACTTTTTCAAAATGTTTTCCCGACTCCTTGTCGATGCCAGCTCCGTGCTGGTGAAATTACTTTTTCAAAATACTTTCCCGACTCCGTGTCAATGCCAGCTCCGTGCTGATGAAACTACTTTTTCAAAATGCTTTCCCGACTCCGCGTCGATGCCAGCTCCGTGCTGATGAAATTACTTTTTCAAAATGCTTTCCCGACTCCGCGTCGATGCCAGCTCCGTGCTGATGTCAACTCGATGTTGATGCCGACTCCGTGTTGATGCCAGCTCCGTGCTGAGATAATTTCACTTTCAAAATATTTTACCGACTTCGTGTCGATGCCAGCTCTGTGCTGAGTTAATTCCGTTTTCAAAAACATTTTTTCGACTCCGTGTCGATGCCGACTCCGTGTTGATGCCAGCTCCGTGCCGAGATAATTTCACTTTCAAAATATTTTACCGACTTCGTGTCGATGCCAGCTCTGTGCTGAGTTAATTCCGTTTTCAAAAACATTTTTTCGACTCCGTGTCGATGCCAGCTCCGTGCTGATGTAATTCTTTTGTAAAACATTTTACCAACTCCGTGTTGATGCCAGCTCCGCGTCGAGAAATTATTTTTCCGTTAAAACTCATAATAAACAACTTTACCTGACCTAATAAAACATCATGCATCTTCATTTTGTAAATAAGATAGTAACACTTGGTCTTCTATATACACAGGTAGCCAAGCGAAAGAAATACAAGCAGCCAGAAGTACCTCCATATTTTCTAAGATCATCTACAGTCACCATGAGTTCTTCTGAACCAGCACCCCCAATAAACAAAACGTCAGGCATCGATCCACAAATCACAACATTATTGAAAATAATCGAGAGGCAAAAAAAGATAGTAAGCGCTGTGTTAGCCAACGCTAGCATCCTACAAGCTTAAACGATACAGCAGCACGCATCCGGGTCGAATCAAGATTTACCCGAGCAACCTCCACAGGGGCCACAGACCACAATGCCGCCTATAATGCCTGAATACCAGGGGCCCCCGCTCTATATTCCACAGAATCGACCACCCCCTGTGGTCATTCCTGATGACGAATGCGAGTATAGGGCCACAGAAGCTAAGAGCACAATAGACGAAAAATTAGCTCAGTAAATCGAGTCTCTGCAGGAAGAGATGATAAGAATGAAAGGCCTCAACACTATGAGTGGAACTCGGTTCAAGGACCTCTGCTTTTACCCCAATGCTCAATTACCGGCTAAATTCAAATGTCCGGAGTTTGAAAAATATAACGAAGTAGGGTGTCAGCTGTCGCATCTGAAGTTGTATTGTGGATCCATGTGCCAGTATAGCGAGGATGACAGGTTATTAGTGCAATTGTTTCAAAGGAGTTTGACGGGGTCGACAGTCAAATGGTTTTTTCGATTGGATCACTCACTTATTAAGAACTAGCAGGACCTAGCTGAGATGTTCTGGCAAAATTACCGATTTAACACAGACCGGAATGACATGGCTAAAATGACAAGAAAGTAACGGAAAACGGTGAAAGAGTATGCACAAAGATGGCGAGAGTCAGCCTCACAAGTAAGGCCTGCAATGACCGAACAAGAGATGAACACCACGTTTATCTCGACACTAGGGCACGCTTTCTATACTCATCGGGTGGGGTACACCACAGGCACATTCTTGAATCTAGTACAAGTGGCGGATCTGGTAGAAGATGGGATCCAAACTGATTTGATCTTTGACTTCACGAGTCTAGGGGCAATAACAAGAATCCCTCCTCAGAGAAAGCCAGTGCCTACGGGAAAAAAGAGGGAAAAAACACAGGTTAATAACATACAGCCGAATTGACCCCTCTTCATCCCTTCACCAGCACCGAGACCACAAGCACCATCAACTTCATGGGCACCAACATCGCCAACATGAAACCCTCCACCTCAGAATGCGTTTCGAACAAATCTTCCACCAGTTGCACTGCAGGCACACTGTATGGGCAGAATCAACAGGCACGGCCCAACAGAGTAAATAGAGTGTTCATTAGGTTACCTATGACACTATCGGAGTTATTGCCAATCTTGCTCAGGGGTGAGTATCTTGCAAAACGTCCACCAAATCCCGAGGCTGCCAAAGGGCCAGGGTACAACCCTAATCTGTTATGTGAATTTCACATGGGCACACCAGGACACTCTACAGACCAATGCTGGCAGCTCAAACATCAAGTACAGAATCTGATCGATAAAAAGGCTCTCATCCTAGATGGGCCTGCCAACCCGTCCCAACAACAGTCAATCACCACACAACGAATCCATATCAAAACTTGCAACCACCACTCAACTTGGCCGACCTCACCATCCATCCCACGCATCAAAATACTGCTAGCCGACCACCTTTAGTTATACCTTGTAGATCACCGAACCATCAAAATTCAACCCGACCTCCTCTCGTCATACCCTACACGCCATCATATTCTCAAGGATCGACTCGACCCCCCCTTTGTATACAATACACTTCATCTTTATGCCCACTGCTTGTCATCCCATACATTCATCCAACTCCCCACGCAACTCCTCCCACCACCACTACATCCAAATCATCACCACCACCCCTCATTCTTAATGTAAAACCCAATCCACCCCCCATGACCATACACTCACCCAAACCATTCCCCTGTAGCTCCAACCAGGCAGTGCCCTGGAGCTACGTGACCACTATCACCACCACCAAAGGGGTCGAAACCATGAAGAAAGCCATGGTGACTGATATCGATCATATGAAAAGGGCAGGAAGATGCTAAAAATTACCAGAAAAGGGGGTGAGCATCGATGAAGAAAGCAAAGAGGCCACAAAAGAAGGGACAGATGAAGATAGAAGAAAAGTGAAAGGAAAGAGTAAGCTGTATAAAGATGACAAGACGGAAGGAAGGCGAAGGTGATAGACAAAGAAGCTGCAGACTTCATTAAGCTCGTTCGAAAGAGTGAGCACAATATTGTGGACCAGCTAAACAAATAGCCAGCTCAAGTCAGTATTTTGGGCCTAATGCAGAAATCAGAGGAACACCAAGAGGCATTACTGAAAGTTCTAGGGAAATCGCATGTACATGCAACCACCTAGAACAAACGGTTGGCCAAATAATGGCTCCTAATCCCATCATATTCACTGAAAGCGAATTCGTGCTAGAAGAGCGGGGGCACTTCGAGCCGTTAAACATCATGGTCATGTGCAAGGGCATGATGGTTGCTAGGGTGCTGATTGGTCGCTTGTGAAACCCAACAACAAGGTTGTCCGAGGCTTCGATAGTTCAAGAAGGGATTCGCTAGGAGAGGTTGATTTATCGATCACAATAGGTCCTTGCACCTTTGAGGTGACATTTGAAGTCATGGAGATACCGACAACCTTCAATTTATTGCTGGACATGCCATGGATCCATATAGCAGGAGCTGTACCGTCTTCGTTGCACCAAAAAGTCAAATTCATTATGGGGCAAAGAATGATATCAGTGCTTGCAGAAAATCTTATTCCGGTTGGGAGAGCTCCAGATGTGCCGTTCATCGATATCGAAATGACAAAGGACAAAGTACTCTATCACTCATATCAATTTGTTGCTATCAAACATGTGGAAAAAAGGGGAGGAGAAAGTAAAGGCAGAACTATCACGGATAAATCTAATGATTGGTCGGGTACTAAAAAAATAGATTACTAACCCAGACCGGGGTTGGGGCCAGGAGGAAAAGGGAAAGCTACGCCGGTCGAAGCAAAAGGGCACACTCCTTATTTCGGTATAGGGTTTAGATCGACAAAAAAGGATATAGCAGAAATGAACGAAAAGAAGGAAGAGCTTCGACTAGCAAGAAAACAAAATCGGGAACCTAATGTCTGGAATCTGGGCAAGATCCCTCACATTAGTGTTAGTTTCCCAAAATCTTAAATCAGACCCGACAGTCTATCAAAACCACTGCCAACAAAACCAGTTAGAAAATCGAGAACAGTAAGTGTCGAACCTGCACACATTCAAGAAGACTTAGTTGTTGAGTCCCAACCATCCTTCGTAGAAGGCATTGATGTCCTATTCAATGGGGACACCAACGAAAGTCTATCAGAGGCTGCTCCAGAATCCACAAAGGTGGAAATCATCAAAAGTCACTGGCATTGACTGGGCATCAGTTATCATCCCACCCAATCTGGGGGGAACTATGCCCCAACTTGACAATAATCAATCGGAGATCATGGTCATCTCCGAACCATCGACCATATCATCCAACGAATCACTTGCTCATCTCATTCACCTGCTCAGAAAATGAGAAGTTCTAGACAATTGCGAGGAATTCCCATTGACCCTTGAGGCTGTTGAGGCCTAAAACAAAAATGCTGTTAGACAACATCAATTTGCCCAAGGATCATAACGAGCCCTCGTCCTCTGGTAAAGACTGTTTGGAGGGCTCCCTATCTTTACTAATAAATTTGCATGATTGTTCTTCTTATTTCAAGTATCCAGAAAGTCACAAAAAAAATATTTCTCAAAAAGCAAAAAAATTAAAAATTTCTCAAAAGACAAAAAAATAAAAAAGATTTCAAAATTGTAAAAAAATAGATATTTTTCAAAAACCAAAAAAAGAGTTTTCAAGGGATCCGTCTCTATCAAATGAGTATCCAGGTAAAACAAAATTTGAAAGGGACGAGTATGATTTCGATCTTGAACTCGACTTCGACCTCATGGGGATAGAAGAAGAGTTTGAGGACGAAATGGAATACCCACCCAAAGAAATTAAAGCCTTGGTAGAACGTCACGAAAAAGGTGTTCAGCCAAACATTGAGGATACAGACTCAATCAATCTTGGTACCGAAGAGGACCCACGAATCGTCAAGATCAGAGTTTTATTGACGACGCAACAGAAAGAAGAAATGGTCGACTTCCTACGGAAGTATCAGGACGTCTTCGCATGGTCATACAGAGACATGCAGGGGTTAGACACAGATCTCGTTGTTCACAAGTTGCCAATTACTTCTGGAAGTAAGCCAATCAAGGAGAAACTGAGAAGACTAAAGCCTGAATGGACCCTCAAGGTCAAAGATGAGGTCATGAAGCAGTTTGAAGCAGGGTTTCTTGCAGTTTCTACGTACCCTGAATGGTTGGCTAACGTCATCCCAGTACCCAAGAAAGATGGGAAGGTACGCATGTATGTTGACTAGCGAGACTTGAACAAAGCTAGTCCTAAGGATGATTTTTCACTACCACACATCGACACTCTAGTCAATAGTGCAGCAGGGCACGACATGTTTTCGTTCATGGATGGCTTCTCAGGCTATAACCAGATAAAAATGGCAGAAGAAGACCAGGAAAAGACAGCATTCATCACACCATGGGGTACTTTCCACTTCAAAGTCATGCCATTCGGGCTGTAGAACGTAGGGGCAACTTACCAACGGGTAATGACCGCATTATTCCACGATATGATCCACAAGGAAATGGTGGTCTACGTAGATGACATGATTGCTAAATCCGGCATTGAAGAAGACCATTTGGTGAATCTGAAGAAGTTGTTTGACAGACTCAAAAAATACAGCTTGAGGCTAAATCCGGCAAAATGTGTATTCGGGGGCAACATCAGGCAAGCTACTAGGATTTATTCTCAGTAGAAGGGGCATCGAGATAGATCCTGTAAAAACTAAGTATATTCTCGAAATGAAGGCACCTGTTTCAGAAAAAGACGTTCGGGGCTTTCTGGGGAGAATACAGTATATCAGTCAGTTTATAGATCAACTAACGCCTATCTGTGAGCCAGTCTTCAAGCTATAAAGGAAAGATACGTCGAAGAAGTGGAACAAAGACTGTTAGAAAGCATTCGACAAGATTAAGCAATGTCTGCTCAATCCACCAGTCTTAGTCCCTCCCACTCCAGGGCGACCTCTGCTGATGTATATCTCGGTACAAGAAACATCAATGGGGTGTGTGCTAGGGCAACACAATGCATCAGGACGGAAGGAACAGGCCATCTATTATCTCAGCAAGAAATTCACCGATTACGAAGCAAAATATTCAACACTTGAGAAGACTTGCTGTGCATTAGTCTGGGCATCTCAACGACTGCGTCATTATTTGTTCAGTTACTCGACTATGCTTATCGCCAGGATTGACCCCCTGAAGTACCTATTCGAAAAACCAGCACTAACAGGCTGCACAACGAAATGATAGTTATTATTATTCGAGTTTGACATCACCTATGTCACTCAAAAGGCCATCAAAGGGCAAGCCATCGTAGACCACCTCGCCGAGCACCCGTCGCTTGACTATAAGCCGTTAAAAAAGAACTTTCTGGATGAAGCCATACTACTTACCGAGATTGAGGATGATGATGATGATGAACCAGGCTGGAAAATGTACTTCGACGGAGCAGCCAATCAGAAAGGAAACAGAATAGGGGCAGTCTTGATAAAACTAGATGGGTCCCATATACCGATCGCAATCAGATTGAAGTTCCAATGCTCTAACAACGAGGCTGAATATGAAACATGCATAGCAGGGTTAAAAGCAGCACTGGATCTGGAGGTAGATGAGATCGATGTTTTCGGAGATTCAAGCCTAGTAGTCTATCAGACAACTTGAGAATGGAAGACCCGGGAACAAAGATTAATTCTTTACCACGAGTATCTAGAGGAACTAAGCTCACGCTTCGACAGGATCTCATTCACATACATGCCAAGAGTTAAGAATTAGTTCGCAGATGCACTAGCTACGCTTGCTTCCATAATCAATATTTCAGAAGATCTAGTTATCGACCCAATTGAGATCGGGATTCAAGACGAGCCAGCTTATTGTCTACCCGTCAAAGTTGAAGAATCTGAAGAGAAGCCATGATACTCGGACATCAAGGCATATATTGAAGATTGAACCCTCCCATCAGATGCAACGTCTAATGACCGAATGACTATTCAGAAATTGACAGAACAATTCTTTTTAAGCAATGGCATTCTGTACAAGAAGTCACATCACGAGATCTTGCTCTGATGCGTGGCAGAAGCAAAAGCAAAAGCAAAACGATTAATCAAGACTGTACATGGTGGAGTCTGTGGACCTCACATGAATGGTCATATGCTAGCAAAGAAGATTATGCGGATGGGATATTACTGGACAACAATGAAAAGTAACTGCTATCAGCATGTCCGCAAATGCCATCTATGTCAAATATATGCCAACAAGATCAATGTTCCGCCTTTAAAGCTACATAATATGACCACTCCTTGGCCTTTCTCACTCTGGGGAATGGACGTCATCGGGCCAATCTCACCTAAAGCTGCAAATGGGCATCGTTTCATCTTAGTAGCCATCGATTACTTCACCAAATGGGTTGAAGTTGTTTCATACGCCAACGTCACGAAAAGTAATGTCCTGAAGTTTGTCAAGAATGACAAATCTGCAGATATGGGTTTCCCAGCGGGCTAGTGACTGATAATGCCAAGAACTTCAAGAACAAAGATATGATCAATATGTGCGAAGATTTTCAGATTACTCATCACAACTCTGTACCCTACAGACCTAAGATAAATGGAGCAGTTGAGGCAGCCAACAAGAATGTCAAGAAAATAATCGAGAAGATGGCAGTTACGTACAAAGATTGGCATGACATGTTTTCTTTTGCGCTTTACGCTTATCGAACCTCGTTCAGAACTTCGAATAGGGCAATTCTAAATTCATTGGTCTACGGAATGGAAACAGTTTTACCTGTAGAGGTCGAGATCCCTTCCCTCCGAATCTTAAAAGAAGCAGAGTTGGATGAAACTGAATGGATTCAAGCTCGGTTTGATCAATTGAATTTGATTGAAGAAAAATGCCTTGTAGCCATCTGCTATGGACAGATCTATCAACGAGGAATAGCTCGTGCCTACAACAAGAAAGTCAAGCCTAGAAACTTCTCACCAGGAGACCTTGTACTGAAGAAGATTCTGCCAATCCAAGAAGATGCTAGAGGAAAGTTTCGACCAAACTATGAGGGACCATTCAACATATAGTAGGTAATGAAATGAGGAGTTTTGATACTCACGGAGATGGACAGACAAGTCTTCCCACAACCGATCAATGTTGACACTGTCAAGAAATACTGCGCCTGAGATGACGAAATGCCATTTTTGCTAAACCAACAAATCTAACCTTAGTCAACCCCTTTGAGCCATCACGTTCATTTCTTAACCTAAGACTGGGGTAAGTCAACAAAAAAAAAATCAAAAAAGTCAGGAGCAAAGCATCAAACTACTCTTGGTCTGCATAAGGATAAACTGTGAACGACTAAAAATACAAAAAAATCAAAAAAATCAAAAACTCGGACACTTGATCTGAGCTCAACCTAAATCTCCAGCCTAAACAAGTTCGAAAGACGTTGGGAGGAGACACAGATCACCTTTTCGAAACAAAAATAGACGAACCCCAAGTCCAACCCACTCTAGACAAACCTAGACCCTTTTTGTAACTTTCCACTACCATTAGCTTAAGCCAACGTTTCGTCCTAACAAAAGTCCTTTTTGATCGGGGAATGTTCCAGGACAACATAATGACAATGGCAGCATCAATGATCTTGCAACTTGGTCCGGACCTCTCAAGTCTTATTAGTTGTTGGAAGACTCTAGAGGGGAATCAAGGTCGGATATTCGAAAAAAAAGAATAATCGAAACGTAAAGTAGCCGATTTCGTGGTTCAACTTGAGTTGCCGAACCACGAATAGTCGTTAGCAAACTCGTGAGGGGAATCTAGATCGATTACTCAAGAAAGAGTGCTACTACAAGATTAGAGTCACCGATCTCGTGACTCAACTTGAGTCGCCAAGCCACAAAGACACAGAGACTCCGAGAAAGAACTATAATGTAAAAATCTAAAAATACAAGCGTAGTCTGAAAGGGCATAGTGAAAACCTGAAAGGGCACTATGAGTAAAAGAATCAGACTATGGCAAGATCAAAGCCACTGGCACGATGAAAATCCCAAAAAGGACGTCGATGAGCAAAAATGTGGAAACCAGATCTGGTGAAAACCGTAATTGGCACCAGGGGCAATAAGGGTAAACAAAAAAAAAATAAAAAAAAAACTCCTGGCCCGCAAAAGTATAAACTGTTAACGACGAAATCCATCAAAAAACCCGTGACCCAAATAGATAACAATCTTCCAATACCAAGGCATAGGGGATGACTCTAAAGGAACCACCAAAAGACAATTGACGCTTATATCCCCTGTGTTTGGCAAAAGTACCAAAATCGTCATAACCAAAGATTTTACAAACTCTGAATTTATCGTACTCATTTGATAAAGGCATTTCACAAAATAACATTTCAAAACTACTATTTTGGCCAATGATGACAAATCTAGGACTCATTCGACAAAACTGCGTGTTTTCAGGAACATTAGATATACTTGAGGTCAAGTAAGTACAAAACCTATTTTCTTTGCATCAATCTTTCAACATTTTGCATACATTCAGATAATAAAAAGAAAATATAAAAAAAGTGAATACAATGCAGTCAATCAAACGTCATGGTGAGAAATAAAAAAGGAGTCAAGGCGTTCCTCCAAAGCACGAATTCGGGTAGCCTGACTCATCATCACTTTCTCGGCATCGGAAGCATCACGACTCACCAAATATGCCGCGAAGTCCTCAAAATGAGGACACTGGGCAAGTCGATCTCTCAAATCAGCAAATTCAGCTTGAAGCCTAGCCACCTCGCTAGGTCTAGACCGGGCAAGGGCAGATGTCAGCCGAGCAATCTCTCTTTGCATCTTTTTCTCAGACTTAAGCCAGATAATATGAATGCGACGATGATCAGTCTGAGACTCCTCAAACCGATCTCTATAATCAAAGAAATATGAAGCACCTGGGCGTGTTCGGGGAACTATCGACACCGAGGGTCTCCCAGAAACGAGCTCTCGAATCCAATGCAAGTATGTTGGGAATTGGTATGCTGCAAAGATGGGTCGACTCAGAACCTCAACCCGACCCCATTCTTTTACAAGTCGACTCAAAAGTGCAGTCGACAATATACCAACCAACTCATTGAAATTCTTAGGGATGAGTACACCTTGATCATACCCAAATTGATGAAGAACCCGAAGTGGTAGATAATGAGTTGCCCCATGAAGACCGATCAAAACAAGGAAACGGGCACCATCAAATGCAATCACAGGAAACCCTCGAGGTTGGAAGGCACCAACCCACCTCACATCTTCATCATCAAGGTTATCGATAAAAGAATACCATTCTTCTTTGCCACTCGAGACGAAAGGAGCCACTCTCCTCGACATCATAAGTATGAGGTCGACACTAACACAAAAGGGACGACTAACAACTTCAGTGGAAGCCAGATGATCCATAAACCAAAGCTATAATAACGGGAGCATTCTAAACTTTGGAAACCAGTAAATTCAAGTTTAAATTTAAAACTAAGCTAAGTTTGGAATTTACCTGCAGGAGTGGGGCACATCCTCGAAAAATCCGATCATGACTGGAAGAACAAGCCGTGAGAGATTGGAACATCTCGCTCAAAAGCATCGGTGCCGACCGACGTCTCTCCCGGACTTGCTAAATCACAGGAATGAGAGAAAGATCTATGATGTCTCCGCCACCTGGGAACAAGAGTTGACTCACCACCATCAAAGTAAGAGCATTAAAGTGAATCAACGGCTTCGAGTGATCCGTGAGGCGTTCAATCAAGAAGGATTTAGACATTGTCTTCAAAACCATCCGCCATCCGGAATCTTAAAAAACTTGTGGCTTATCCCCAAAAAATCGGAAGCCTCACCTCAGAATCCATCATGCAATGGTGGAATCACAACGGGGCCCGACATCTCAAGCCCCAACAACACTTCAAACTCTTCAATAGTGGGAACCATCTCGTGCTCCCCAAACTGAAATAGATTAAGCTCGGGGATCCAATACCTTAACATGACCTCAATCAAGCACCATTGCAATGGAACCTTGGGCAAAGAAAGAGTGAACCCCAACTTATTCAAACACCATTGGGCTCTATCATCATTATCCATGCCATCTATCCAACTACTCACAAATGAATCAACAACGCCATACCTTTTCAAGTTGGGAAGACTAGAGAGCACCTCCATGGAGCTGGAAGAGAAGCTTTGAAGATGAAGGAAAGTAAAATCGGCCTAAAATGTGAAAAGGGAAGTAAAAACGTGAAAGTGAAATGTTAGGGCAACAACAATGGTAAAACAGGTTTGAAATAGGGAGGAAATCGTGCTGGTCCGTGTTTGAAACACGGATAAGGTCAAATGAGAATTGATCCGTGACTAAAACACGGATGAAATCAAAGTTAGCTTATCCATTCTGACAACACGGATGAAGCAAAATATGACTTATCAGTACTCTTGGCATGGATAAAAGCAACAAATGATTCATCCGTGCTCTTGGCACGGATAAAGGCTTGACAAAGCCATCCGTGTTGAGAATATGGACTAGAACATTTTAAGCCTGGGATCCCGAGCCATTTGAGATTTTGACAACTCCGAACCACATAATGGTCATCTCAGAGCTCGATATCTTAAAAGTCACATGGAAGTGATGAAAATTCCTACGTGCTCAATAAATGCATTCAAAATTCTCAAAACATATGCTGGACACGTAAGAACTCGCCAAGATCATATTGGGCCAAATCAGACCTCGAAGGACCACCTCACTCACCATGGATCCTAAATGACTCACATCACTCAAAGAGCACATTCGAAGGGTCCTTGGGACCCTAATCGCACCTTTTACCCACTCGTAGACTCACTAACACTCAGAAGGCTCAAAAGCCCTAATGATGGATACCACACCCAAAATGCTTGTTAGAGCCGAATCAGTTGCATATGTGATCATACAAACAAAAGCAAGGAATGATAAACATACAAGAACTATATATATATAATATATATATATATATATATATATATAATATATTCTATATATATATATATATATATATATATATACATAAGAAAACTATTTACAATATGTCTGAGTCTAATACAAGAATGTCTACATGGTTGCAAGGAAAAAAAAAACAAATCAGATAGGGGGGGAGCATCGTTCCGGGCGTTCTAAGTCTCCGAAATCGCTCTAGAAGAGGATCCAGCCACAACACCAGAACCCGACACCCCGGAAGAAGGTAGACCATGCATCTACAGTCGTCCCTCGAAATCCGTGAAGAAGTGCTCTGCATCCAGGGCAGCGTCCTGCTCTGTGGTCCTCGTAAGATCAACACCCGGAATAGAAGGTCCATTGGAGGGGGAGGCCTGAAAATAAAGAAACAAAGCAGATTAAAACACAGGCAATGATACATGCAGCATGTGTAAGGAAATAAACAATTGAAATGCATATACTTACCCTATGAGGTGTCGGAGGACGCGTAAAGGTGCTCGCTCCGTCTCGGCGTCGAAAGTAATCCTGAGAAGGTCATGAGAAAATCAATCAGAACAGATAAAAAAAATATACTACGGTCTACACAGGAATGATGAAAAAGAAACAAAGGATGACATACCATCTCAGCCTGGAAACGAGACTCCTGCAAGGCTGCCTCCAGCTCTAGCTTCTGGATGCGTGATGCCTGGGCCTCAAGGCGAGCCTCCTACTCTTCAATACGGGTAGCCTGCTTCTCCACCTTCGCCCTAAAGGCCCTCTATCTGTTCTCCATCTTCACGGCCCTCGTCGCCTGAGCCTCGATCACATCATAACCCTCTTGAAGAAGGTGAAGATCATCGGCCTGAGAACAAGAACATCGATCAAGTAAGACAAGGGTAGAATAAAACGCATATATTTATACAGAAAAGAGATAATGACAGAACGTATACCGTGACGACATGCTCCTGTAAAAGGACCCCTTCGATCTCCGTGATCCCGGCTCGGGCTGTGACAGCAGGCATGATGCACCCAATAAAGGCCTCTTGGAACCAGACCTGGTAGTCACCGCCCCTCACCAGTCCAGCAGCATCAACACCCCTCGATTGGGAGAGATACTCATCTACCGTCATAACCCCGGAGATGGGCACAGGTGGAGTGACAGGGATGCGAAGGCTCCCGTCGTGCTGGAAAAACAAGCGCTCCCCTAGATAAAATGTATATCTCTGCTCGCCAATGAAGTAGGGATAGCGCTGTCGTCTGGTGTTACCCCTGTAGGCGTCCTCAGCTCCTGCCCTCCCGTTGACAGTACGGGGAAGATAAACGCAGAGTGACAAAAAAGATCTGCAAAAAGAGAGAATCAGATAATAGGCAAAATAATTACAAGAATAGAAGAACTGAATAAGGGCTAGAACACTTGCGTCTCGAAGACAACATCGGTCAATGTGGGCCTGGACACTCCTAGGGCTGCTCCGGATGGCCCTAGCGTCTCTGGTGGCCCAAAAGGCGCCCAAGGGATAACCCTCGTCAAGATGACGACGAATGGGTAGATAGAATGGAAAGTATCCATGGACAAAAATCTAAAGAAATGAAGAAAGTGTCAGACGATGAACGAGATATGGAGAAAGAAACAAGCTGAAGAATAAAGTGAGGATGCATTTACCTCAATAAACTGCTAAAAGAAGCGTGTGGAGATCCCAGCTCCACGGGGTGCAGTAATCCCCTCTACTATTATTTCCAAACACGCCAAGATGGTGCCGTAGATCAAATCCGCCAATCGAAATCTCCAATGTGATTAATATCGTGCAAAACCGAAAGGAAAGTGGTAGAAACTGACGAATCATCCTCCAAAAAGAAGCAGCTACCGATAAGGAGAAGGAAGCAAATGTGGAAGATAATATCTAAATCTCTGTCTCCAAATCGGGCTGACTTCTCCCTGTAGGTATGAGGGGCCCCATCCTCTCCATCTATCAGCAGAAGCCCCATCAAAACCTCGGTGCTAATGCGTCTCTGCTTCCCCACCATGGAGGTAGGGACTCTGGTGATACCTAGTAGCTCGCCTACCTCCTGAACGGTCAACATAGTCAGGGGTAGGGGTAGGGGTTCTCCGTCCATCGCTATGCCCGTAATCACAACAAAGTCTGAGGGCCTAATGCCTATCTCCACCTCAGGCATGTGAAATTAGTGAGTCGACAAAAACCATCTCTCCACCATAGCAAAAAATAAGGGACGATCTGCTCTAAGTGCTGGTATCTGAAGAAAAGCCCCGAAGCCCACTGTAGCAAACTGCGTCTTGATATCATCTGAGAATAGTCCAGCAGTAGAAAGAAAAGCACTCCACCTCCCTCTAAAGCTAGCTGAAGGATAAGGTGTGGGAATGTCTAGACGAACCAACATGGAAACATGTCTCCCCAATCCACAGAGAAGAGAGGTATCTGGAATCCTCTCGCTTTCATCCACAAGGATCTCCACCCTGGGAACCTCACGACCACTCTGCCAGCTCCTACGGCCCTATCTGCCCGGCCTCGGCCACCACGTCGACCTCTACCACCACTGCTACCCAGTAGGTCCTCAGCTGGACCACTATGAGAGGAACTGACCTCCTCCGCTCGACTGCCAGAAGAAGAACCGACCACTGAAGCTGAATCAGGCCTCCGTAAAGGCTGTCTCGGCCAGCCGTACTCCGTCGCCACACCGAACCCCAATGCAAAGCGGGTCCGGGTCCTAGGTCTAGCCTCATTCTCCTCATCCGAAGAATGTCGCTCCTTTCGAGTCCTCTGCTCTCTACCCATCTACAAGGTAACAGGTCATCGAGTCAACAAAGAAAAGTGTCTCATTCGCCTATCTCGAGGTAATCTAACGACCCAATCTTTCCAATAAACCTAATCCACCCAATAAACCCAGTCAAATATGAGTCAAACCTACCCAGTCAGCTCGATCAAACCCATTCAAACCTATCAAACCCAGTCAATCCAGTCAACTCGAGTCAACCCAAGGACAACTCAAGTCAAAACCCAGTCGACTCAAGTCAAACCCAGTCAACTCGGGTCAAACCTAGTCCATCTAAGTCAAGTCCAATCTAACTTGAGTCAAAGCCCAATCAACTCAGTCGACCAAAGTCAACTTAGTCAAACAAACCAACCCAACCAAAACCTAGTCAACCCTATTTTGCCCTAGACCAAGTCAACTTAATCAATCCAAACCCACCCACTAAGTCTAGCCAACCCAAGGACAATCCAGTCAAAATCTAGTTAAACCAGTCAACTCAAAATCTAGTCAAAACCCAGTTAACCCAGTCAACTCAAGTCAAATCCGACCTAACTCAGTCAAGCCAGACAAATTTAGTCAAACCTAGTTCAACCCAGTCAAAATCGACCAAAGTCCGGTCAAATCAAGTCAAACCCAGTCAACCAAGTCCAATCCATCTAGACCGGTCAACCCAAATCAACTTAACCAGTTCACCCACTAAACCTAGCCAAACCCGGTCCAAACCTACTCAAATCCCTCCTGTTCAACCAAGCCTATGTCCGTGACAAGCCGATCAATCATTCATCATGGGAGGGAACCATTCAAAAGAGAGAAAGATATAAGCAAGCCGGAACATCCACAAGTAAGCAGGCAAAGAGAAGCAGAGATAAAACGAAAAGAACATCATAAACAAACATTCCTAACCAAAAGGCATGCTAAAAAAGAGGAAAAGATGGGAAAAATCAATCCGTATAAGCCCCTTCACCAACAGTCCAACCCAATCCCGACAATCCCAAGGCAGTTGACTTTAGCCATTTCTAATCCCTAACTAGAATTGTCCCTCAAATTCAACCCCAAATACCTACTCCAAATAACCTCTAAACAGTCCCAAAACCATCTTTGTCCTAACCCAAATAATCCCTAGAAACAACATTTCTTTCCGCCCAAACCAATCTTAATCCAACCCTGACATCACTACTTTCCATCAAAAACTCCAAAACAGCCCCAAAACCTAGCCCAAACCACAAAGTTCTCATAACCCATGACCATTTAATCCAATAATACTCCCTGACCACTCACTGTTTGAGTTACAAATCACCACCCACGCCACATCACACCTTCATACACCCTTTACCACCACTAGACACCTTGGGAAAATATCGCCCAAATCCATCACCACTTTCCATGATCCCACCATGCAAGTTCATCTTCAAATCAAAAGCCATCAAGCATGCCCACAACCATCTCCACCCACCACAACTGAGTCCCCAAACGTCCAGGGAAACCCTCACCCAAAAAACATCACCAATCCACCATCCACCAATGCCATAAACTAATAATCCATACAATAAAGGGAACGAAGTAAAAAAGCAATAAAATCAACAAAGCGAGGCCGCCCAAAAATAGTAATAAGGAAAGCAATTTGCAAACATAGCAACATCCAAAAAGGGATAAACGAAAACATCATGCATGAATCAAAGCCAGAAGTGAAAAATGGAAAACATGAAATAGGGGTGTTGTCTGTTCAAAGATTCACGTAACATGATTGCAAAAGAAAAGAAAAGAGGAAGAGGAAAATAAAAGAGAAAAAAATATAAAACTCACCTCGATAACCGAAGGGTAACCCACACGTGCAAACAAATCTCTCAAAGCTTCAAATCGCTCTCACAAGCACCCAAAGGCCGCACACGTACTCCAAATCGCTCCAACTGTTGCGTCAATGCCCAAATAAATAAAAACAAGAAGAAGATGAAGAGAAGGGGAGGAAAATCGTCAGAAACCGCTGGAAAATCAAAGAGAAATCGAAGAGAATAAAAGAAGAAACCAAAAATAAGGAAGTACGCGGGATTTAAAACGTTCGAAATCGTACTGGTCCGTGTTACCAGTACAGATAAGGCCTAAAAATTGCCATCCGTGCTACGAATACGAGTGAAAGATATATAATAGTAATCCATGCCTCAAACACGGATGAAATTGAATCAAAAGCTATCCGTATTCCGAGTATGGATCAGTCAATAAAAAAAAATAATAATAATAATAAAATAAATAATAAATAATAAATAAATAATAACAAATCAAAAATCAAAAATCAAAAATCAAAAAATCAAAACAAATAAAAATTAAAAAACCAAAAATCAAATAAAAATCAAAAAATCAAGAAAGTCAAAAATCAAAAATTAGCAAAATTCCAAAAAATCCTTTCGAGTTGCACACAGTCTCGATTTGTTAAAAAACGGCCGAGAAATACTTAAATTTCAAAAAACACTAAATACTTCTCAAATCCAAGGTCTCACACGAGCTCTGCGCCATCAAGACCAAATAATCAATAAGGTAATTCTGTCAAACCCCGTGCTTGAGTAACCATTTTTCTACAAAAGTCACCAATTCGACCGGTAATTCGAAGTCGTGTTTTGCAAATTTTAGTCTGGTTCGTACAAATAGGGGTTTAGTATATTTTTTGCAGTTCTTTGCATACAATTCCTGCAAAGAAGGGCAGTTGTAGACACCCCAATTTGAATGGGCCCTTACTCGAAAGGGCCCAATAACAGTAATTTTTCAATAAATTTGGCCAACGGGCCTCGATGGCCTGAATCGTCGAAATATGACTTTTTTGTCAAAATCAAAGCCTCTAATACCTCCCAATGGGTTAGTAGGTCCACCAAAAGATTCGGCATGCTCCCATCTACTCCACTCTATTAAAAATATCGATTTTTTGACAAAATAGGCCAACGAGCCTCAAGGGCCCAAAAGGTTAAAAAATGGCAATTGGATTGAACCAAGGCCCCTATGACCACCCAATGATCCAAGGGACCCACCAAAGGGTTATGACCCATCATACGCATGTTCAACCTCACCACTCCACTTTTATAGCCAAGAAAAATCGAACGATCGATGAAACTCTCCAACGGGCCTAAAAAGCCCCCGATTTGCCAACACGTGGCATTTTGATCAAAAATCCAATAAAATGAAAAAAAAATTAAAAATGTGAGACTTGAGATACCTACCCTTCATCGACCTTCACCGCGCACCGCCAAACCCACAAACACCGGGAAACCCATTTGAGGCCCCCAAACCTTTACTTCGGGCCGAAAGAAGCCTCACCTTACCTCAACCTAAAATCAATCACATATCACCGAAACGCGAAAAACAAACCACCTCAAAAATCCAACCCACAAACAAACCTTACCTAAACCAAAATAGCCTACAACCCTTGAAAAGCCCAAGCCCAATATAGCAAAAACCCACAAACCACTATCTATACCCGATCCATTATCCAACCCACCACCCTGACCCATTATTCCATGACCCACATCAACCAATCACCTTCTCAAACAGCAAAGATGACACAGGGCATCACCACCCGCAGCGAATCACCTACCCCCATCACCAGGCTCTAAACAACTCATCGAACCACCTTACCTCTCTCCTAAAGCACCGCAACCCATACCCTACCCTAACCTATCCTCATTCTCTAATCACCAACATTACACCCCATACCCAACATACCCTAACCTATCAATCATCTGTAATATCAACAACCACCACATCACACAGCATTCTCTTAAAAACACGCAAATGAAATCACCTCAACCCATACTTCCCTTATCATCAACCAACTAACCCATACCCTTCTCTCTAATCAAACAATCAACCAATCTCATCACATCACCATCTCATCATGATTGGCACATGGCATCATCCCCTTTCTTCTCTAAAAAACCAATCTACCTACCTCTTACACAACCCATTCTCCTAAATCTAAACGCCTCATCTCTTCAACCAACCTAACACTCATTCTCTAAACAACCCTCTTACACCCCCACTCCCCCATCAACCATCACTCATCTCATCCCACTAAACACTCTACCCAAATGGATTTAGGTAGGATCCAAATCATTTGGGTTAAAATACAACCCATTTCCCTCATTTACACAACTACCCTCACTTACACTCCAAATTTCATACCCTTCACTTCTAAAACTCATGCCATTTTCTATTCTCTCAACTCCTCACCCTATTATACCCCTCAAACCATTCTCCAAGCACTATAAATACCCCTCTCGTCCTTCCAAAAAATGGTTACCAAGTCTCACAAAAAAAAAAGAAACAAAAAATTCTACTTTCTCTCCTCATCTCTTCTCTAATTTCACACTTATCCTCTACAAAAAAAAATACATTCTCTTATACTCCACTAGGACTCAAGAGAAGTCAAGAAGAAAAAGAAAAGAATATCAAGAGTACAAGGTGGGTTCTAAGTATTCCACCCCCCTCTCTCTCTATCCTCTCTATCTCCCTCTTCTAATATCCTCTTCTTCTCTTTTATTTTTATTTTAAATGAGTAGACCCCAAGGCTAAAGATTCATAAGGGTCATTTCCATCAATGAAATGACCCTATGATCAAGTCAAAAGTAAATCCTTACTTAGGGTACAAATACACACACGTGACACATTATTTTCCAATTTGCTTTAAAATCAAAATGATCGAATTGTACTGAGGTTACCACTACTTGACGGGGAGAAAAGGGTGCCTAACACCTTCCCTTTTCTCCAATCGAGCCGCTTACCCAAATCCCTAGGTTCGATTAGTTCCGTATCCATCTCGAGTTACTAATGCCAAAAATGTCACTTTTTGAAAAAATGTACATCGGGTGACCATTCACACCCACTTACAACTTGAATGGTGGCGACTCCAATTCATCAAAGATGTGGCCGTCGTAATGACAAAAATCACGTATCTACAGGGAGTTATCGATCTCCAACTCAACTTACCAAGATCTTAAACCCCAAACGAATAATAGATTCATATATTATCAGGTTTTAGTTTCCTCAACTTCTAGAGATAAATAGATTCATATATTTTTGAGGGTTTTATTAAACTGGATTTTCGATGTCGATTTGTTAACCTAGATCTACAATGAAAAAAAAACTAAATCGATATGGAGTTCTATAAGTATGGATTTTGATGTCCATTTGCTTATCTAGGTTTACAATTAAGAAAACATAGGCTCATACCCCCATCTGAAGTTCTATAAATCTAGTTGAATCTCTAAAATAAAATATACCCTAGAATTGGATTTAATAACTTCGTATTGTGCCCCATTATACAAAAATCATATATTTTAGTAAGCCTTATGGATCTATTAGAATGTTACTTACCTATTCAAAGTTCGTTTTAATTTTGTTTATGTATTTTTTTTAGATAATTTTCACTTTAATAAAAAAAATTTGGATCGAAAATGATGAGAAATAGAAGTTAATTGTTATTATCTTTACAGAGGTAAATCGTAGGAGATTTTGCTTTGATCGAAACTCCAATTGGAGAACAGACATGTGATATTATTTCTACTAACTACTGAAATTTGGAAAACAAAGAATGAAAAACAATGACAATTGGAGTGATATTTTTTTAGTATAAATTTGAGAATGTTGTACTCATGGGGATAAGAGAAGATAGTAAGATTTAGTTATATTTGAGTGTGAGGAATGCTATCCCTTCTCTCACATGATTAGTTTGCATCCCCTGTTTGTCATCATCATCATCTATGCCTTATCTCAAATATTTAGGTTTGTAACATCAATATGTATTCATCATTCAACTCTATCTAAAGGTATATATTTTGTCAAGGCACGCATCTTGATAGATTTTCTTATTGTTTCAATCATGTGATGATGAATTATTATCATTTTTATTTTAGATACTTGAATACTTTTAGTAAAACACAGATTCGTTAATGGGTTTTGAATCCAAGACTTGGCAACCAACACTTTTGCTCTTTACAAACTCAGTTGAGTAAGTAACTTCTATCTCTTTGTGAATTGGCTTCGACAAATTTTAAATTTTAGTTAGTTACGTGCAAATAACTTGTGACTTTTCAGTCTCATTTATTGATTGTTAGTTCAAAACATGAGAGTTGATCATAGTTCAATAGTAATTGAAATGAAAATGTCAATATATATATATATATATATATGGGTCCCGTTCAACAACAAACATTTTGGCAAAACATTTTTCAAAACATGGGTTAGAGATTTTGGAATGGGCTGATTTTTGGTGAGGATGATCTCTACGGTGAGGAGATCATCCTCACCAAAAATCAGCCCATTCCAAAACTTCTAGCCCCATGTTTACAAGTTGAAAAATCGTGGACCGTCCATTTTTTGTAAACCATTTTCGATGGGGTTAGAAGTTTTGGAATGGGCTGATTTTTGGTGATGATGATCTCCTCATCGTGGAGATCATCCTCACCAAAAATCAGACCATTCCAAAATCTCTAACCCATGTTTTGAAAAATGTTTTGCCAAAATGTTTGTTTCTGAACATTTCCCTATATATAGGATTAGGATCCGTATACACATAAAGCTACTCATAAAGTTACAATGTGTTTTGTCTTATATGGGTAAAAACGTTTGGAATGGGTTGATTTTTTGTGAGGATGATCTCTATGGTGAGGAGATCATCCTTGCCAAAAATCAGCCCATTAAGAAACTTCTAGCCCCATGTTTACAAGTTGAAAAATTTTAGACCGTCCAATTTTGTAAATCAGTTTTGATGGGGTTAGAAGTTCTGGAATGGGATGATTTTTTGCAAGGATGATCCCCTCACCATAGAGATCATTCTCACAAAAAATCAGCCTATTCCAAATCTTTTTAACCATATAAGACAAAAACGCTGTAGCTTTATGAGTAGTTTTATGTGTCTACGGAACCCACCCATATATATATATATATATATATATGTGTGTGTGTGTGTGTGTTTCTTTAACTTACGCACACACACACACACACACACACACACACACACACACACACACACACACACACACACACAATTACTGTACTTTGTACAGTCAAAGATTGAGAATACAGGGCTCCCTCACCGTGAGACTGAGAATTGTGCATTCTTCCGACTATCTATATGATAACATGACGTCGCTTCCTAGTTTCTCTCTTTAATTATACACTGTGCAAAAGTCAAAAAATATATATATCTATATATATATGGGACGGTTCGACGGACGTCTTAGAAACTGAATGAGAAACCCATGTTTCTCATCCGCTGGATTTAGAGAAAGCAACGACTGAGATTTCGTCTAACGTCAATTCCAATCCGTAAAAAAGAAACTCGTTATTTTATATATTTATAGAAAACTTCCTCATTTTTTGTTATTTTTTAAACAAACAAATAACTATCAAAAGACTCACGTCTCTTCTCTTTGGATCGACTGTCTCTTCTTTTTGGATCGACTGAAATCACAGAGAATCTCTCTCTCTCTCGCCCCCATTTTCTTTGATTTCTATTGAAACCCATCGCTCTCTCGTTTTCGATTCCTATTTATAGTAGATGAGGAAATAATTACCACGTAAATATTCGAACATACCAACTGAATCGACCTTCTGTATAAACACCATTGAAGGCACGCAACTTCTCACCAAAAAAGTTTCACTTAAAAAAATTCTCTTCTTTTTTATCTAAAATCTTTTTTTAGGGTTTTATTTATAGAACTCTGATATTAAATTTGAGAGACTTCAACTATGAAGAAATCAGGAATTTTGATGGTTTCCATGGCGACAATTCTACTACTGCGATCTCTACTTCGTCTTCTAATCTCTTAAGAAATTTGAAGATCCAAGCTTCAAACGAGGTAGATCTTTAATGAAATTTTTTATTTTAATTCAGATCGAATTTTTTGTAATTTTTATAATTAATAAAACTCCTTGAAAATTGAAATTCGTGATTTTTAGTCTGTTTTTCAGATCAAATTCTTCTAATCGTGTAGATTTTTCTATTGTTATTGTAGAATTAGTTTTGATTCCTTGATTTTCTTCTCAAATCTTTTAGGAAATTGTGAGAATTTTTTTAAAATGAAGCTTTTTTGGTGAGAAGTTGCATGCCTTCGATGGTGTTTATACAGAGGGCCGGTTCAGTTGGTAAGTTTGAATATTTACACAGTAATTATTTCCTTGTCTACTAAATAGGAATCGAAGACGAGAGAGCAAGAGAGAGAAAGAGCGATGGGTTTCAATATAATCAAAGCTTTGATGGGTTCAATGGAAATCGAAGAAAATGGGGGCAAGCGATTGAGAGAGAGAGAGAGAGAGAGAGAGAGAGAGAGAGAAAGAGAGGGAGAGATTCTCTGTGATTTTAGTCGATCCAAAGAGAAGAGACGTGAGTCTTTTGAGAGTTATTTGTTTGTTTAAAAAATAACAAAAAATGAGGGAGTTTTCTATAAATATATAAAAGAACGAGTTTCTTTTTTATGGATTGAAATTGATGTTAGACGAAATCTCAGTCGTTGCGTTTTCTAAATCTAGCAGATAAGAAACATGGGTTTCTCATTCGATTTCTTAGACGTCCGTCGAACTGTCCACATATATATATATATATATATATATGTTTTAGAAATAATTACACACGCAAGCACAGACACACAATAATCACTGTACTTTATACAGTCAAAGATTAAGAACACAGGACTCGCTCACCGTGGGACTGAGAACTGTACTTTCTTCCGGCTATCTATATGATAACTTGACATCGCCTCCTAGTTTATCTCTTTGATTATGCACTGTGCAAAAATTGTAGGTTGAGATGGTATAAGTAATCAAACAGTTTACAGTTCTGTATTTGATCTATAATTATAGTAGTTTTAGATCATTATTCAACCAATGAATCATGTTATAGTAATTTAAATTGTGTAGTCATAATACGTGGAGTCAATTTATATTACATGATAAATTGAAGTAGAATATGACATGTTTCGTTCTATACACTACTCTTATTATTACCATTGACAGATGGAAGATAACAATTCAAAGAGTGTGAAAATAGATTGGACACCCAAACAACATGAAGTTTCAGTCTAGATTTATTATGAATTAGTTAAGAAGGGGAGGAGACCGCATAAAGTACTTGACAAGACCGTTTATGATTTCTTGGTCAAGGAGTTTAATAAAAAAATTAATGTTTAATACGATAAAGGACAAATGAATAATAAATGGGATAGACAAAAAGAAATTTGGGGACGTTGGAATAAGATTTGCACGAATACTGACATCTCTTATGATGTTGAGACTGACATATTAGATACAAGTGATGAGTGGTGGGATGGGTGGTTGGAGGTACATTTTTTTGTTAATTTATCTTTTTATATATTTTAAGATTTTTGTCTCTTTATGTAATAGGGTTTTTATTTTTTATAACATCATCCAAAAGATGCAATATTTCGAAAGGAACCTCTGAAGTTTACGAAACAATTGGATTTCATCTTTGGAGGCACATATGCTACTGGTAGCTGGATGTGGTCGCCTGCATCTGGTACAATGCTATCTGCAACAGCACCTCAGGATGAGAATTTTGGACCGGATGATGTAAATGATGTCATGGCAACCCAACTTCAAGAGTCTGAGACACCTCTAGACTTTACTCTTGATGATTAATGAGTTTGAAGATGATGTTACCCATACTGTACCCCTACCCACAGACCCCGCTCAACTCAGAAGTGGTGATAGTCTACTACCTTATGGTCGTAAACAGAAAATGACTACTACTATGCGAATTGGCTAGTCATTAGAAAAGTTCGTAGATGTAGTTCACAGTTAGACATCTGCTTCTACTAATTCCACTCATATTAAGAAAGGTAGTATTCAAGAGTCGATTGAACTCTTCGACCAACTATCAGATTTAACCCCCAAGAGTGCTCTTTATCTTTTTGCGTTGAAGATATTTATGAAGAACAAACAATTCAGAGAGGTTTTTTGTGTGTTATGATCAGTAGAGGTTCGTCTTGGGTGGTTGGAGGACGAGATGTCTAATTTTATGGCTGGAAAAGATGTTTAGACATGTTTATATGTTACTTTATTATTTATGTGGGTTTTATGATGCACCTATACGGTGCAATATACATATGGTTACTTTTGGCACTATTATGATGCAATATACTCTAAAGTTTGGATAATTTATTTTCTATTTGATGGATATCTGATTTTCTGTTGGATGTATATTATATTTTCTGTTAAATAAATATTGTATTTATTGTTGGATGGATATTGTGATTAATATTTTATGTTAGATGGATATATATGACTAATACGAATTCATAAGCAGGTCATATGGATTCAGATGTTGATACCATAATTACTATCGATTCAATTGATACGACTGATACCATTGGTTCAAATGGTGATACCACCAATACTATCGAGTCAAGTGTTTTAAGTATGGTCACTACAGGAGCCGTCTTAGATTCCTTATTTTATTACGATAATTTCTTATATAGGGAGCCACATAGTAATAGTCACTTAAAGGGGATTGACTTTGTGCAGAAAACACTAGATGATAATCGTGTGACGTGTCATGCATTATTTAGAATGGAATGACACATATTTATAAATCTGTGTAGTATTTTGAAAAATATTTATTTTATTAATGTTTATATATTAATATACAATAAAAATATATAGGATTGTATTGGAGCGATAGACGGGATGCATGTTAGTGCATTTGTATCAATGGCAGAACAAATACGATATCGAGGACATAAGGGACTCACACAAAATGTAATGACAACAAGTTCGTTTGACATGTTATTCACTTATGTGGTGGTTGGTTGGGAAGGGTCGGTTAATGATTCACGTGTCTTCCTTGAGACAATGAATATTCCCAGTTTAAATTTTTCATATCCTCTACCATGTCTATATTTAAAAGCTTGTCAATTATATCTGTTTATATTCAATCTTAAAAATTAATATATATTTTTTGGATAATAGGTAAATACTATTTGGTAGACGCTGGGTATCCACTCATGGATGGTTATCTCGCACCTTATCGAAGTGTTCGATACCATCTACA
Source organism: Akebia trifoliata (assembly GCF_017979445.1). Classification (NCBI taxonomy): domain Eukaryota; kingdom Viridiplantae; phylum Streptophyta; class Magnoliopsida; order Ranunculales; family Lardizabalaceae; genus Akebia; species Akebia trifoliata. The sequence continues at coordinate 12,197,959 of NC_141389.1, read as the reverse complement.
AGACTATAGGAAATCACAGGTAAATGGTCAAAATGAGCTATTCAATCATTTACATTCATCACTTCGGAACGTGATCGAACGAACCTTTGAGGTTTTGAAAGTAAAATGACCAATCTTGAAGTTGATGCGTTTATATAATTTGGACAAATAACGAAACATTGTTGTTGCTTGCATAGCATTGCACAATTTTATCAAAAAATATGCGATTGTCGATGAAGAATTTGCTCGATTCGAAGAAGAAGGATCAACAAGAGTGGAAGAAGAGGGCATCACTAATCAAGAGTATCTAATTCCCCTATTAGTAGGTCGTCAGAGCCAACAAACTATGAAAATACATAGGGATTCAATAGCTGATGCCATTTTTACTGGCAATCATTGATATATTTTCATATTTTATTTTTTATTTTGTATTATAATTATAAATACTGTTATTCGATGTTGAAATAAAGATTATACTATTTTAAGTATATTTCAAAGATTTTATACTTATTTATTTATGTTTTTTGTGTATGATGAATATCATTTATGGCAAACTATACGTATCTACCAAATTGTTCATGTGGTTGAGTGATGACATTAGTCACAACTAAAACAAAAGAAAATTATGGGATGATGTTTTATACGTGTCCATCTTGGCAAGTAATATGTCATTGATATTAATGTTAGGTGCTTATTTATATTTGGTGACATTGACATTAATTCATGTGTTATTTTACTTTATAGAGATATGCAGGGCCTTTTGTTTGGGTAGATGAAGTTGACATTATCAATGATAATGTTCCTCTGTAAACACCCCATTTTTGCATCCGCCTGATTAATCAACTCGTCAATCCGATCGCAATGATTCCCAATGATGGATGTGTATTCCATTGCTTTATTTTGTTACCAGATGTGTTTCATAAATCCGGATGAGGTATCTCGAACTGAATAAACCTTAGAAACCACGCTACGCTAGGAAAATATGACCCCAGAAACATAGAAATCATAATCTTGCAGACCCAAAAAGAAGCTTCACGATAAAAATCACTAAAAATTGATCAAATTACCAAAATACCCCTAATATAAAAACAACCCTAGAGCCTACGTTACGATTAGGAAAACTCATTCAAACACATAAAACAACAAATCGAAACCAAATAAATCATTTCGCCAATTTTAATAGAATTTAACAAAATTACGAAAATGCCCCTTATAAAGGTCATACAAAAATTTTCATAAATGACACAAACCAATATTTCCATTGAATTCCTTACAAAAAATCGATTCTAAAACATCTTAGAACATCAAAAATCGACTTGAAACGCTAAAAGTCCTCTCTGGGAGCAAAACGGTAATTTCACAATTTTCATAATTAAAAATTTTGAAATTAATAAATAAAATATTAAATAATTAAAGTGAAACATTAATGAAATTAATTTAAAAATTTGAACTAAAAAAATCGATCAATCGGGCTCTCATGAAAAATTATTGAGGGTTCGTGAGATATTTCTTTAAGGACCCCTCCATTTGGGGGTCCAAAGAATTAAAGATATAATAGAGGATGGTTCTCCAAAATTTTAAGGTCAATCAAGCAAGACTAAAGTCAAGGTATTAAAGTCAATCAAGTAAGACTAAAGTCAAAATTAAAGTCAATTAAGCAAGACTAAAGTCAAGATATTAAAAGTCAATCAATTAAGACTGAAGTCAAAATATTAAAAGTCAATCAAATAAGACCAAAAGTCAAAATCATAATAGAGTTCTAATTAAATAATAACTCTATCTAATAGAGTTCTAACTAAAACACAACTCCACTTAAAACAATTTTAATTAAAACACAACTCTACCTAAAACAAGTCTAACTAACATACAACTCTAACTAAAAGAATTACAATCAAACACTAATTCTATCTAAATCAACCCCTAAAAAAATCTATAAATAGAGGTCCTCACACCCTATTTTCGTATCAAATCATAAACCCTAAGAGAAGTAGGTCAAAAAGCCTCTCTAGCTCCCATAAACCCTTGTTTTGGAGTCCCAACTCCTTACCTAACACCCATACTTCAATTTTAACCTAATAAACACCTAAAAGCCCTTCAAAAACACCCCAAAACCCATAACAAACTCTAAGAATTTAGATAAAAAAAGAGATACCTTGCCTCGAAGATCAAAAATCAAATCCGAAAACAGAACGAAACAAGGAGTACGGTACAAGGAGCAGTTTCTATCGGATCTGAGGGAACAAGGTCTTTGCTATCGGAAAGATATAATTTCTTATTTTTTTTATTATCTAGGTTTTTTTAGCAATGTAACTTATTTGGAAAATTAGTAGAGACCGACTTTGGCCGGACGGGGTTGGTGCCTAACACCTTCCAACCCCGTAACATGATCCCCGAATTCAGTTTCTTTTGTTCTAGATTAGTTCTTTATCCGTTTAGAGTCATTAATCGGTTCCTAGACCGTAATAACTATGTGATGACTCCCAAACCTCAAGGGTCAAAAGCGGATCCGTGCACGCCGCGGATCGAGGGCGCTTTCATCCTCAAGATAAAGTAATGGGGTCAAATAAGAAGAATAAAAAATATCGTTTGCATGCATTTGTTGGATGTATATTTTTCATGTTTTTATTTATTTCAATTTTACTTATTATATTAACTATGATTATTATATTTAAATGATGCCAGAATCTAAATTAGATGTTATGTGGATATGTTATGTATATACGATGTAATGTGGATATGTTATGTATAATATGAATTTTGGATTGCGTACTATGCAGGTATTTTGTTTATCAAGAAAATTTCATATGTCCATTTTTAAGATGAGAAGCTACCAAAATTTCTATAGAATTTATAAATTTTTTTTTATAATTATAAATATTTTAAAATTAAAATAATTATTTTTTAATTTTTATATAATTTTATTATATTTAGTATAATTATATATTTATAGGGGTAGTCTGATAATTTTGTATGCATTCTGGGTGCACTATCAACCTTAAGGGTATTTTGGTCATTTTATCCTAATACAGCAGATTCTTGAAGTTGTATCAAACAGTAATTACCAGATTATGGTAAACAACACAACACTTTTACAAAGTTCTATCAAACAAACTTTTTAGTGTTTCAGCTTCTGATAGCAGATTCTGATAGCAGATTCTGATAGCAAAAGCTGACAGTAGATTCTGATAGCAGGAGCTGACAGCAGATTTAGGCAGCTGAATCAATCGAGTCCTAAATTATTGTTAGCTCTGACATAATTATTGCAATGCACATCTATGGAAAATATCTTGTTACGTACAAATAAAATTTCTAACCAACATATCAGAAAAAAGAATCTTCTTCATTTAATATAAAAAATTGTACAAAAGACAATTAAGAATACAAATGCTTTCGGAATATTAACAATAAATTTTTTAACCACTTGCCATTAATCAACTCATACATTTCAACTCCATGGCAATCTTGTAATCTATAGTACCCCATTTCGAAAGCTTGAATAACGACATAAGGGTTTGATTTCTAATTTGGTGCAAACTTTATTTTGGTAGAATTTGCACGAATATAGTTAGCAACTTTAAGAACACAATCCCCTACTTTAAAAAGTCTAACTTTCACTTGCTTCATGTATGCTCACGACATTCGAAGATGATACAAATTCATTGCTCGGTTTGCTCCTTATCATTTTTATCAAATAGATCTAAATTAGTTATACGCAAGTCAATGTATTCCATAGTCGTCATTCTTGGTGTTAAATATTGCAATTCAACTGATTATACTACTTCAACTCTGTAAAATAGAGAAAGTGATGTTTGTCTCGTAATTGTTCGGGTGGAGGTACGATATGACCAAATACCGTTGATCATTTTATATGTCAATCATGTTGACTCTCTTTCACCATTTTTCGTAATATTTTCTACAAAATCTTATTCATAACTTCAACTTGACTATTTTCAGAAGGATTATAAGTACTAAACGTGAAATACACCTAATGTACTCAATAACACTCTGATTTCTCCTTGAAATTGAGAACCATGATTTATGATGATGGTTTGCGGCAAACCACAATGAGCAAAGATATTTTCCATAATAAAACTAGCAACTACTTCAAAAGATGCATGTCGTAATGGGATAGCTTCAACCCATTTGGTGAAATATTCGATCGCAATCAGAATCCACGTGTGGCTCTTGCTTAAAGGTGGTATAATCTTTCCAATTAAATCAAGACTCCACATTTGAAACAACCAATGATCACAGACATGATGAAAATTGATAGGATGTAGCTGGGAGATGTTTGAATGGATTTGGCAAGCTATGCATTTATGAACAAAATTTATACAATCCATGTGCATGCTTGGCTAGTAATACAAAACGCGCAGAGCTTGGAACATAAGTCGGTTACCACTTTGATGTTCGCCACTGTAGACACCCCATTTTTGCACTCGCCTAATTAATCAACTAGTCAACCCGATCGTAACGATTCTCAATGATGGATCTTTATTCCAATGCTTTATTTTGTTACCAGAAATGTTTCAGAAATCCGGATGAGGTATCTCGAACTGACAAAGCCTTAGAAACCACGCTACGCTAGGAAAATACGACTCGAGAAACATAGAAATCATCATTTTCCAGACAAGAAGAAGTTTCACGATAAAAATTACTAAAAAATAATCAAATTACTAAAATACCCCTAACATCAAAAGATCCCTAGAGCCTACGTTACGCTTAGGAAAACCCATTCAAATACATAAAATAACAAATCGAAATCAAATAAATTATTTCGCCAATTTTCACAGAATTCGACAAAATTATGAAAATGCCCCTCATAAAGTTCACGATCATTTCACACAAAAAACTTCATAAATGACACAAACCAATATTTCCATTGAATTCCTTATGAAAAATCGATTCTAAAACATCCTGGAACATAAAAAACCAACTTAAAATGTGAAAAGTCATTTCCGAGGGCAAAACGATAATATCACAATTTTCATAATTAAAATTTTTGAAATTAATAAATAAAACATTAAATAATTAAAGTGAAACATTAATGAAATTAATTTAAAATTTTGAACTAAAAAAATCGATCAATTAGGCTCTTAGGCAAAATTGTTGAGGGTTCGCAAGATATTTCTTTAAGGACCCCTCCATTTGGGGGTCCAAAAAATTAAAGATATAATAGAGGGGGGTTATCCAAAAAATCAAAGTCAACCAAGCAAGACTAAAATCAAGGTATTAAAAGTCAATCAAGTAAGACTAAATTCAAAATTAAAGTCAATTAAGCAAGACTAAAGTCAAAATCTTAAAGTCAATCAAGTAAGACTAAGGTATTAAACAATCAAATAAGACCAAAAGTCAAAACCCTAATAGAGTTCTAATTAAATAATAACTCTATTTAACAGAGTTCTAACTAAAATATAACTCTACTTCAAACAATTCTAATTAAAATACAACTCTACCTAAAATAATTCTAACTAAAATACAACTCTAACTAAAAGAATACTAATTAAATACTAATTTTATCTAAATCAACCCTTAAAAAAATCTATAAATAGGGGTCCTCACACCCTATTTTCGTATCAAATCATAAACCCCAAGAGAAATAGGTCAAAAAGTCCCCCTAGCCTCCCATAAACCTTAATTTTGGAGTTCCAACTCCTTACCTAACACCCATACTTCGATTTTAGCTTGAAAACACCTAGAAGTCCTTCAAAAACACCCCAAATCCATAAACAAATCGGAAGAATCCAGATCTAAGGAAGGGATACCTCGTCTCGGAGATCAGAAATCAAATCCGGAGACAGACCGAAGCAAGGAATTCTGTACGAGGAGTTACTCTGTCAGATCTGAGGGAACAAGAACATAGTCTTCGGAAAGGTATAGATTTCGTAACTTTTTTATTATTGCTTAGGTCTTTTAGCGATGTAGGTTATTTGGGAATTAGTAGAGACCGGCGTTTTTCAGGCGGGATTGGTGCCTAACACCTTCCAACCCCGTAACGTGATCCCCAGACCCTTTTTTCTTTTGTAGATTAGTAATATTTGCCTTTTTTAGAGTGAGTTTGGTTCCTAGACCGTAATAACTAGGTGGTGACTCCCAAACCTCAAGGGTCAAAAGCGGATCTGCGCACCCCGCAGATCGAGGGTGCTTTCAGTGGCGACTCCACTGGGGACATTGAGGATTAGACTTGAAAAACCCCAAGTATGGGAATATTGCCAATAACCTAATTTTTATTTTATTTGATTCTATTTAATTTTTAGTTAGTTTTTTTTATTTATTGTTCGTTTATTGTTGTTTTGATATATTTCTGAGTCCAATCATTAATTTCGGTTCAATTTTGAGTACGTTAATCTGACATATTATTATTTTTATATAGTTCAATCGAGAGCTACTTAGGGTGACTTTAAATAATAATACCAAATTTCAACGAATAATTTTGTTGAGGGTGGGATAATGATCATTGATGATGGAATAATGAAACGAAAGGGATTTTGCTTTTGGTTATTCTTCCTTTTGGGGTATGTCGATTCATTTTTGGCTAACGAAAGATTTTTTTTCTTAAAGAAACATGGTGGATACGTTGTTTGATAACGTTTTTTAAAAAAAGAGAAATTTTTTCGTTTTTATTAGTTGTTTGTTTTTCGCTTATTACTTAGGTGTTTTTTTTAGTAGGCAAGACATGCTGCCCATTGACAGCATTTATATAAAAATAAAAAAAAATAAAAAAATTTGAGTTTCTGCCGACAGTAGCTTTTGATGGTGTGTCTCTAGTACAAATCAATTTAAACTGTTAAACCTAATGGTGTTCAGTGGGGTGCTGTTAGTAGAAAATCCCTTCTACTTGTTTATTTTTTATTTTTACCCTTTTAAACAGTTTTTTTTAAATAAAAAAAAAAGAATCCATCATCTTCTTCCCCATTTGGTTATGTCGGCCTCAAAAGAGAGATCGACTCCTCAAGGGTTTTAAACCCGTATTTTTGGTTTGCGAAACTCTAACGATCTAAAGCTTGGACATTTGAGCTTGCTTTCGACCTCACGCCATCTTCTTAATCGGTTTTCAGCCATGTTCTTCGCGTTTTCAACAGAAACCGATCAGCTTGTTTTCTCAATCTAGTCGAACCTTCCATTCTAATAAGTTTTCAGCCATGTTCTTCGCGTTTTCAACAGAAACCGATCAGCCTGTTCTCTCAATCCAGTCGAACCTTCTATTCTAAATAGTTTTCAGCTACGTTCATTGTGTCTTCAACAGAACCCGATCGGCCTGTTCTTTCAATCCAGTCGAACCTTCCATTCTAATTGGTTTTAAGGCCATTAATGTTTGGAGAAAATTTCTGATCTCATCTGATTTGGAGATGCGAGATTTGGAATCATTGAACCTAACCAATCTTGAAGTTTTCCTCGTGAAATCGATGTCTCTTTTGGCTGTTACAGAAATACAAATTTTTGCTGATTCGATCGGTAGGGAGTCTTAGGGAATGGCCAGATCTTGCAGGTTCAAGACATAAAAGGAATCTGTCATTACCCTAAACTGGCTCCTCTTGCTCGTTCAATTTATTTGCAAATTCCCTCTGTGAAATTATGGAATTTAATGTACCTTTAAATCAAAAGGATAGAAAAAGAATGGAAAAGGGTAGACTTTGAAGAATTTTACAGATACCACATTCGCCAAACCTTTAAGAGAGAAAATTAAAGTTTCTACTACTCTGTTTTAATTCCGGTCTTGTAATCCTCTCTTAGTAAATTGAGTCAGAAAAATGGGAAGAATGATTCAAGATTTTGAATTGGAAACTAAGAAGCAGATTGAATTCGATGACTTTTCAACGATTTAACTTGGGTTCATTCTGTCTTGACAGAGTAGAACCAATTGCCCCTCGAGTTGTTTAAAGTTCACTGGTTTCAGAAAATTTTAAAATATATATATATATATATATATATATATATATATATATATATATATAATATGTGAAGGGAAGGACTACTAACAATAGTTTATATATAGCTACTAAGAGATCTTTTGTTGTCACGCCAATACACCATCAAGATTTATTTGGCATGGCAAATATTAGTGGTTTTGTTTTAATTTTTTTTTCAGTTTTGTTAAAAAAAATTGTGTTCTTTTAAGTTTGTTTAAAAAATAAAAAATAAAAAATAAAAACGATTTTTACTGCTTGATAAAAGTCGATTTGTTTTCTAAAATGTTTTTTTTAAATTTATTTTCTTTTCTTTTTCAATTCGTTTAAAGATCATCGTAACCTCTCATCCCAACGATTGTCACTTCATTCTTAATTCAATATCCTCAGAAATATCAATTTGGTTAAGGTCACCCCAAGATAGCTTCCATTGGACCATATTATTAGTCTTTATGTTAATTGCCTATCTAACATGCCATAATTTTGCTTGAGATACGTGTTTGATCATAATGTTGATGTGATGGAATGTGATCGGATTGGTATTCAATATTCATGTGATATCAATGTTGTAGTGATATGATCTAGCCCATGGGCCCATTTGTTTGAAAAAGGCCCCGGGCACACCCCACCCTGCTTTGCACACACCGCATGCACGTTTACTGTTTTGTACACTAACACGTCCTATATAGCCAACGTGGCACTAGTGCGTGGCTGGGTCTCTTCAGAGATGCGACGTCATTCATGAAAACCACAACTCCAGTCACGTACCTTAGGGTATATCAAACTGGGGCATCGATACCGTCCGATCAGGTGATTCTGAGAAGTATATTGATGCACCCAGACTGGAGCGACCTGAGCCTTTGACCTATTGTGAGCCACACAATCACATGTCCCGATTGCCAACGTAGTACTAGTACGTGGTCGGTCCCCTCGTGGGATGCCAAACCATTTATGAAAGCTACAACTCTTGACTTGTACCCATAGGTATGTAAAAGATAATCTAAGTATATCAATTGCACTTCTTGGTCAAAACCGGTGCCTAAGCGAGATCTTGCCCCGCTGTACCCTACTGTACGAGGGGGATAGACTATGTCTATTCTAGATGAGAAGTATTTAAGTGGGCCTTTACTCAGCATCGTGCGCCACCTCTCAATTGGAGATCAAACTGGCTGTTTTTGGCTTAAAAGAAGTGAGTTGAGGTTTTAGATTATCACCTATACGGTATATCAAACCAAGTCACCACGTATCGAAAGGTATATAGGTGTGCTTGGGCAAGGGTGGCCAGATAAAAATGCATTGCACGTAGTAAGCTTAGAGTTTAGAAACCTTCCCTGTAGGACATGACTCGAACTTATCGTGGGTGTTCCCGAGTTGTTTATTGAATGGAACCTTTGGATTGATGAATGCATGTGAATGATATGAATGATGAGATCAGAGTGTATGATTGTCCCCAAGGATCAAAAATGTTGTTTTTGAAAATTAAAATAGGTGCACCGACTCATTAAAGAATCTATTCTTTTACGATAATGACCCAGTCCATCCCGATCTAACAATCATGGTGAGCCGGGCCATTTAAATTGAAATAGAAATCAAATTTTCAAAGAAGAAAAATGATTTAAGAAAAGGAAAATATTTTCCAGAAAAGAATGTTTTCCAAAAGAAGTGCTCTCTAGAAAAAATATTTTCCAAGAAAAAATATTTTCCATAAGAACAAGATTTTCTGAAAGAAAAATATTTTCTAAATAAAAAGAAAATTGATATTTTACATGGACCTTGGAAGAGTACTAAAATGTCCTTTTGTGTCGATCCAGGATGCTAGTCGCAGGCGATAACCCAATCGATCCGTTAGTCAAAACAACCGTCATAGGAATGCACCTTGTAGAGAAGATCAATTTTGAGAGATTCATGTTGAGGAGTGCTCTCTACTACCACGAATTTGAGATAGACTAGAACCTCTTACATGCTATGACTAAGTGATGGAACCCATATCTTCACATATTCCATATGGGGTATATGCACTTGTGCCCCACTCACGAGGATTATTGTGGCATCATGAGGATATCCACTTTAGGACCTCTAGTCAGACCCTCATTGAAGACTGGATATTCTGGTGACCTCGCCACAGGACTGAACATTTCCAAGGAAGAAGCCAAGGCCTTAGTCCATGATGGGAGATTGGACTTAGTACCTTTATTGGGCCTGTATCGCTCCCGTAGTCATCCCATCAATGTAAAACCCGAAGCCTGGCGAGCCACTAGATACTAGCGATTATGCCTAGGAATCCTAGCCCAATACATATTGACCTCTAATAGTGATAGCCAAACTATCCCTGAGTCCTTCATAGATATAGCCTCTCAACTCTCAAGGAAAGCCAACCCGGTACCTCTCATCCTAGCTGAAACTTTCTTAGGTTTAGATGCCATAAAAAATGGTGAGCGGGAAAGCTTCAAAAGAAGCCCCTACTTACTCTACATGTGGCTTTGTGATCGTCTCAAAATCGTAGATATTCCCTCAAACCTCGAATATGGGCCAGAACACTTTTCTAAGAGAAACCTGTTAGTGCGTCACAACTCAGTCAAAGCTTGGAGCAAATGGTTAGACTCTTGTCTTGCCTGTCATATCGGTTTCAGGTGCCCTTAGTAGATGACTGATCCCCCTGTTCTAGGAATCAAAGGATCCTACTATGTCCGTCTGATTGATTTAGAAGAAACATCTTTTTACCATCCTAATCTGATCCTAGAACAGTACAACGTACCTATAGAGTTATCTTTACCTCAACACAAAGCTTTCTTTCCCCCCGAGCCTTTGACTGAAAAGTTAGTACACCTCATTGAGAAAGTTTGGAACAAGCGCACCTTAGGGTATCCAGACGGACCTGCAGAATTCAAAGAGCCAGTTGTTAGGACCAAGCGGGTCAAGCCTGACAACAATCCTGATGACCATCAAAACAAAGCTAAGCGTCCATAATTCAAGTCAAAGTTGTTGAAAGATGTTTTAATAAGAACATTTCTTTGTCAATCATTATCAATAAAACTATTTTTCTTTTGAATAAATATTTATTTCCCTTTTGAATATTCATTGTGTGAATGGATTAATTAATGGATTGGTGCACAAACCTCAATAAAATGATTTCTTAAAATGTTATCAAGGGGGTAATACTGAAATTGACTAAATCTACCTTTGATGGGGTCATATAGGATTATCATTGCGCCCAAACTCAAGCGTCCACCTCCTAGTTGGAGTCGTAACTCCAGTCGGTTAGAACAAGCCACAATACCAAGTCAACAAGTAGAGATGGCGTCAGAATCTGAGCTCACAGAAATTTATAAGATCTTGACAGCCTTTGCTAATGATATCAACAGTATAAAAAGACAAAGTGGAAGTGTTAGTACAGACCTCGGAATCAACGGGCAATCCCTTAGATGACCCAAAAGGAAAGAAAGTAGAAGAGAAACGTCCACGTGAAGTCTTCGAACTCGACGGAGACGAAGAGTATGTTGATGAAAATCCGATATTATCTAATAGAATGTCTCAACTGGAGTCAGCTATGAAGAGTATAAAGGGTATCGATGAAATTGTAGTAGGCATTGAAGCTCTGAACCGCATCCTTAGGATCCATTTTCCAGAAAAGTTTGTGATGCCTGAAATGGACAAGTTCAGTGGACAGGATGTGCAAAAACACATCTTAAGGTGTATGTTACCAACATGCGCACTATGGGGCTCAATGATGAATAGATGACGTTATTGTTCCAAAGAACTTTATCAGGATCAGCATTACGTTGGCTAATGTCTCAAGATCCAATTACTGTGGGTACATGGGAAAACATGTCAAAGGTCTTCTGGCATCAGTATAAATACAATACCGAGATTAAGACTTCAAGAAGGGATTTGGAAGTAACTAAATAGAAAAATGGGGAGACATTCACTGATTTCATTGGTCGCTAGAGGGCCAAGGTTACTCAAATGTGAGATAGACCTTCAGAGAAGGAACAAGTAGCGAATATCCTAAAGAACATCTCTCAAGGATATGCTCAACACCTAGTGGCCCAATACCTCCCTACTTTTGAATCCTTGTTATAAGTCGGAAGCCAACTCGAAGATGCATTTGCGTCTGGGATTCTTTCTAACCCCTTAGATAACAAGCCTAAGAAACCATATGTTCCCAAACCCAATATCAACCATACTTACATCGCCAATACCTTAGTTACCCAGCTCAACCCCCGGCCTGGGCAAATAACCAGGTTCACCCAAGTCAACCTCGAACTTCGCGTCAATTTACCAACTTAGGGATGACCCTTATCGTAGCTTTACAAAAACTGTTGAAAAAAAGGTTGCTTACCCCTTTACCTTTACCAAATCCCTTGCCAGCCGGACACAACCCCAACTTATTTTGTGAATTTCATCAAAATCCTGGCCATCACACGGATTGATGTATCACCTTGCGCCATGCCATTCAAAACCTTATTGATAAAAAAAAGATTACACTCCCTAGCCCACCAAATGTCACCACTAATCCAATACCTACCTATCAACCTCGACCAACCCTAAATATGGTTTCTCACACCTCATTGCCATTTGATCCCGTCTCTCTTATCCATCCAATCCAGGTCAAACCGCCTAGTTACCCCCTTGCCGGGATAACTTTCACTGATGAGGTTTTCACTACGAACTATGAACCATTTGATCTAACCTCGGATGATACATATTGTTTATCCCCGCCTCGTTACGATAGTCCTGCATTCACCAGTTACTTGTTGGCTCAAATAAACCTAAAAAGCCCTGTACCTATGACAGATGAAGATCCATACTTGTTGACTGAAGAAGATGAGCCTTTCTCCCTCTCTTGTGATGAAGTTAGACATATGACTCAAGGGGGAAGAGTTTTTAAGCCACAAGAACTCTGTGTTGATAATCCTGCAGCCCTGGCAAGAAAAGAATGAGAAGATCCCACTAAGGAAAGCATCGAAGAAGATAACTCTGTGATCAAACAGTTGAAAAAATCAGGGGCCAATATCTAAGTATGGGATTTATTTATGGCTTCTACTGCTCATAGGGAAGCTGTTCTCAAAGCACTAAACACAGCCCAAGTCTCCCTTGATACTTCTCCAGATCAGTTGGCCAGTATAGTAGGGGCAACTTACGTGGAGAATATCCTATCCTTCTTAGACTCAGATCTCCCAAAAGAAGGGGCAAGCCACACTAAGTCGTTGCACATTACAGTTGACTGTAACGGGATGAGGGTACCTTTAGTTTTGATTAATAACGGGAGTGCACTAAATGTCTGACCTTAGAAAACAGCTACTTGTCTCGGGTTTAAGGCTGAAGACCTCAAACCTACTAAGCAAGGCGTTAAGGCCTATGATAACACCAAGAGGGATGTACTGGGAATTTTGCACCTTCGATTATCCACAGGCATAGCAGAATTTCCTGTGAAATTTCAAGTCATTGATATCTAGTCTTCTTTCAATTTACTGTTAGGGAGACCATGGTTACACCAGATCAAAGCCATCCCTTCTACGCTACACCAGAAGGTCAAGTTTATCAAGGATGGGCTAGTAATTATTCTTCATGGAGACGTTGAGATTGTAGGGATCGTAAATAGTACTGAGGCTAAGAATGAGCCACTGCTTGAGATTCAACCAAAAAAACATGGGATAGAACTTAGTGGGTTCGAATTCGAGAAAATCTGCTCAGTTCAATGAGATCATTCGGTGAATGAATATTTCCCTATTGAGAACACCTCTAACTGTTATATGGTCAATATGTTCAAAAAAATGAGAATTTTCCCGGGTATGGGCCTAGGTCGCAAGCAACAAGGTATCAAAAAGGAACCAGTGATTAAAGAAATCGTTGGCACATTCGGGCTAGGATATAAGTCTAGTAAGGAAGATTGGGCCCAATACTGGAAGATAAAGCGGGACAAGGCGATTGTAAAAAGGCAAAGACGCACCACGGATCTCATTACAATGAAGTCTTATCGAAAGACCCTCAATGGCTATTTTGTGAAAGAATGAGAAGACTTCCGTTACTGTGGGTTCCCAGAGCCATTCATTGATCACATCATAGGTACCTGTCTGTCGGGGTTTGAAATCTTCTTTGGCATGGAATGGCCTGAAAAGGAAGCAAGCACAGAAGTTAAAGAGAAGAAAGTTGAAGACTGACAGCTCGATCTAAACTCCCTCAACATTGATCAGCTGTTCATTAAAGATCATAGTGTCTTAGTGCTGTCAGTTGAGAAAGGGATCCCAAATCCTCAGTCTGTAATCAAACCCAATGTTAGGTGTCTCTCAAATTATCATGTAATTAGTCATGTGTTGCATGTCAAGGCTGGGTCTGTCGGTCCCATTAGTCCTGTTCAGTCTGACATTCCAGTTGAGCCCTTTATTTCTATTGAGTCGAGTAAGTTAGTTGTTTCTGCTGAGTCTATTATTTCTAGTGAGTCTGTTTTTCCTACTGAATCAAGTAAGTCTGTCAAGTCTGCAATGAGTCCTGTTACCCCATCTCTTTTTAATGAAATGAAAGAAATTTTTGATTACCCCGAGCGCAATAATAATTTGACTAATAATCTGACTTCGGAGGGAGAATCTTCTGATGAAGAACCTCCCCCTGAAATAATCAAATTACTTGAACAAGAAGAAGAAGGTCGGGCTCAACCTCTAATAGAGGAAGTAGAGGTTATCAACCTCGGAACAAAAGAAAGTCCTCAAGAAATTCGGATAGGGGTCACTTTATCTCTCGATGAACGCAAATGGATAGTAGACTTGCTCAGAAAGTTCAAAAACGTGTTCGCGTGGTCTTACAAGGATATGCCAGGGGTAAGCACATATATTGTTCAACATCGAATTTCGTTATATCCTGATGCTCGACCAATCAAACAGAAACTTCGACACATGAAGTCGGAATGGACTTTGAAAATTAAAGAAGAAGTTACGGAGCAGATTAACGCTTGATTTTTGGAAGTAGTAGAATACCCTGAGTGGATTGCCAATGTCGTCCTAGTGTCAAAAAAGGATGGAAAAGTCAAGATGTGTGCGGACTTTAGAGACCTAAACAAAGCAAGTCCAAAAGACAGTTTTCCTTTACCACACATAGATGTCCTAGTAGATAGTACAGTAGGGCACGCTTTATTGTCTTCATGGATGGATTTTCAGGGTACAATCAAATAAAAATGGATTCTCGAGATATGCGAAAAACGTCGTTCATCACACAGTAGGGAACATTTTGTTACAAGGTTATGCCTTCTGGTTTGAAGAACGTTAGAACTACCTATCAAAGAGCAGCCACAACTTTACTACACGACATAATACACAAAGAAGTCGAAGTCTATGTAGATGATATGATAGTTAAATCTAATGAACGACTGGGGCACGTTACTGCATTAGAAAAGTTTCTCACAAGAATTCAAAAGTACCAACTCCGCCTCAACCCGTAGAAATTCGTATTTGGAGTAACTTCTAGAAAACTATTGGGATTTGTGGTCATTCAGAAAGGGATCGAAGTAGATCCTGTGAAGATTAAAGCTATCCAAGAGATGCCACCGCCCGAGACTAAAAAGTAGATTCGAGGATTCCTGGGCAGAATCCAGTATGTTAACAATTCATCGCTCAACTCACCAACGTCTGCGAACCTATTTTCAAGCTTTTCAAGAAGAATGAACCAACAGTTTGGAATGAGCAATGTCAAAAGGCTTTCGACCAAGTCAAGGAGTATTTTTAAACCCACCTATTTTGGTCCCACCTACACCGGGTGAATCACTTATTCTTTATCTGTCAGTCACAGAAGAAGCTATGGGATGCATGCTTGCACAGTATGACAAAGATACTCGCAAAGAAAGGGTTATATACTACATCAACAAAAAGATGTTAGAGTATAAACGAAAATATTCAGCTCTCGAAAAAACTTGCTTAGCACTGGTATGGGCTACTCAGAGACTCCGACACTATATGCTGTCTCATTCAATTATCATGTTATCTCGGATTGATCCTCTCAAGTATCTTTTCGAGAAGCCAGCGTTGACAGGGAGAACCGTGCGATGGTTATTGTTGCTATCAGAGTTTGACATCACACATGTTACACAGAAATCTATCAAGGGGAGAGCTGTAACAGAATATTTGGCAGATCACCCTGTAGTAGAAGGAATAAATCTTGTTGATCAATTCCCAGATGAGTACATCTTGCATGTTAAAGAAGAATCGCAGAACCAAACATGGCAGTTGTACTTTGATGGAGCAGCCAATCAAAATGAGTATGGAATAGGGGCAGTCTTGTTTTCTCCGGAAGGATGCCACATTCCTATTGCTATTAAATTAGCCTTTTCAAACACGAATAACACAGCTGAATACGAGGCATGCATCGCGGGACTCGAAGCTGCTTTGAACCTAGGTATTACAGAAATTGAAGTTTTTGGGGATTCAGTCTTGGTTATACATCAGTCATTGGAAGAATGGAAGACTAGGGATTTGAAGCCTTATCATGAGTATTTATTAAACTTAGTCAGTAAGTTTAAAGCTATCCTGTTCCAACACTTGTCAAGGGAAGATAACAGATTTGCTGACTCCTTAGCAACTTTATCTTCAATGATCCATTTGCCCCCTGGTATGGAATTGAGGCCGATCACTGTTGAAATCAAAGACAAACCCGCATACTGCCATCAGATCATTGCTACTCGACTACTCAATGGAAAGCCGTGGTATACAGATATAAAGAGAGTGTTGGAAAAATAAGAATTCCCGGAAGAAGCATCGAGGAAGGAATGGCAATGTGGCGCTCCGCCAAACGCTAACACAAATCCCAATGCCAAACCTCAAGGTACTAGGTGGCACCTTGAAATTTTGGCATGGTCTCCTCTGTTTATGTCAGCGTTTCACGGAACTCAAACCTGATAAACCAATCTGTAACAAAATATGCATATAAAGATGTAGATGCAGGAAAAATAACAGCGGAAAACTAATTACATCTAACATGTAAAATAGATCAGAGTGCGGAAGATTTATCAATATACAGGCTTACCAAAACACTCTCACTCTAACATAGGCCTAAACTCTCAATCCAAAAACTACATACATCGTGGATGAAACTGACAACACTAACGGATGTAGCCCTAGTGCTCACCAGGCAATAAACTCTGATCGTCGATCTGACCGACCAGATACTCCTCAATTACTGACTCTACGCCTGTCTCAGTAGCTGCAAGTGCTGAAACTAAAAAAATAGGAAGGAAAGGGTGAGTAACAATGGTTACTTAGTAAGTCCACAACCAATTCCTACTAATAACTCTTCCTAAGCATGATCGAATAAAGTATACTGAATATTTTAATACATGCAAGGTTTTACAAGATAAAGTACGATCAACTGGTACATATAGCCAAGGATGAACAACTAAACAGTTTAAAAATTACACATAGCATCAATCGTCCATACTCATTATACATTTTCTATTTTATGCAAATAGTGTTGACAACATTGAAATAAATGACATGCTTTTCAGTTTATAATTCAAAATATAACAACAGATACATAATACAAATGGTGGAGTATTGGAATTAAAGAGTTGGGATTCACGACTAGATCGCTCCCAGTCAGGACATGATATTCCTCAATAACATTGTAGTTCCGGATTTTGTGGCTGGTCGTGTCTACCACGCTTGCGGGACCATTTATCCGGCTCAGGTTGGCCGTTTGACGTGACCGTAAGCAATGGGTCTCTTTTCGATGTGTCAGAACGTTCAACTACTACTAGATTGTTAGTGATCACTGACCAATCATCTTCGTCTATGCCTATCAGGCGTGCATGTGATTCCCAATGACACTCCACTCGTATACGACCACTTTTACAATACACGTTCACTGGTAAAGATAAGAAAGGAATGAACCCGGATTCCAGTTGTGACTCCACTCTCATACGCGTCCCATACTACGTATGAGTTTGGTGGTCCCTACCGTACATCCCAGGATAGTGCACCCCTCCGGATGATGTGACGCACTATCCCTTCAAGCATTCACAAACCCTTTAACAGCTCACAAAATAACTACGTATATATATGAATTTTCATTTAAAACAAAAGAGAAATTAACAAAAACAGGGTAGAGAAGGGATATCCAGTTCCTACCATGCAACTGTGGCCACCCGGCCTAAAAATAAACAACAGTACTCAGCGCACGCGCTAACATAATCAGAAATAAACATGCAACCCTTTCATTAATAACCTGGATATCCTTTCACCAACCTACATACAACATACAATGTAAAATACAGACATCACCCCTCGGGTGTGATTCTGATATTTTACCGTTCATTCCCTTTTCCCATCCTCTCAACATTCTCCATTTTCATCTTTCCAAATCAACCATCAATTTCCAATCTTTCAAAGTCATTCTTTTGGTCTTCCCATTGAAAACCATCAAAATTTATTCAAAAACAAGGTTCCGACGATGCACGAGACCAAAGCTGTTAAAAATAAGGAAAGCTGGTGAAAATTTGGCTAAGTGTCGGAAACTCAATTTTTCAAAGTTCTCGAAATTGAAAATGGGTTTTTTCGAATTGAGAGTTTTGAACACGAGATTCGACACCATATAATTTTTATAGTTTAATTCAAAATAACGCGAAAGATATTAACTTTTGAAAACTTGCCGAAAACGTCGAAATTTACGTTTTGTTCTTAAAACCACAATTTCGATTTTGATCCTTTGAGATTTGGATCTTAAAACCATTTCCATTGTTCTGAAATGGGGGGTAAAACCTTAATTTCATTAAAGAACTTAAAGTAAATGGAAAATAAGCCATTTACTTAAATGTTTTTAATGAAATGAAGGGTGAGAAATAGTGTATAAGGTGTGAGGAGGTCAAGCCAAGAGTCAAAACACTGTTCTGAAGAAAACTGTGTCTGTCGGTGGCCGTCGGTGGCAGAACCAGGATGCTGTCGGTGGAACCGACAGTTTATTCATCGACAGATGTCGGTGGGACCGACGGTTCTACCGACAGTATAAATTTTTTGACGGTTCTTGATTTCATCGGTGGCAGAAGCTTCATTCTGTTGGTGGGACCGATAAAATGCCTTCGGTAGGTGCCGGTGGCACCGACCCTACCCTTCTAAAGCCTAAACCTCACTCGAACTTTCGAGTTTTCGATCCCCTTTTTCAATTTCTTCTCCTATTTTTCTCACCATTCGACCCACCCACGAATTCGTAGTTAAAACTCAATAAACCATCATCAAAGCATCTACTTCTACCATGATTTTGAAATCAAACAACAACTTTCTACGATTTAAATGCAAACAATAAGTTTTGTTTCAAAATCCTAAATGCACATTTGAGAAATTTAAAGTTACCAATAGGAATTGAAAGTCCCTTACCTGGTTGTGGACGCCAAGGATACAAGCTAGCACTACAACTCAAGGTTGGATGGCTCGAGAGTTGAGGTTGGGCTGACTTGGATGCGAAACGAGCGAGGGTTTGCAAGGTATCCGACAATGACGTTCTCCTTCTCCTCTATAATGAAGTATAGACCTAGCTCCTAACTCGATGAAGCCCTTGGATGGAAGATGTTGAGGTTTACTCGTGCTACCCGGCTGGTTTTGATGGAGGATGGGGAAAATGAACTAGAATGGGTAAGTAAAGATAGTGAAGTTGTAGCTATCGACGTGGCCGACAACTTTGTCTTCTTCGTCGAGGTTCAACTCGGCTTCGTTTGCGCACAAACTTGATGGCAATGGGTCGAAACCCTTGGATTGAAAGTAGCTGTCGTTTGGGGTGTCTTAGAGAAGGAGAGAAAAATAAAATAAAAGAAAATCAGATTTTTCTTTTATAACACAGCTAAGGGCATACTTGTAATTTTCCCTCATTTCTAGTTTCGATCATAACTTAACTATTCGGACTAGGAAAGCGACAAACGAATATACCATTTCAAATAATTTTTCGTTGTGGTTCTAATGGCGTGGTCGAGTTTTCTTGATTCTCCCTCTAACGAAAATTTTCTATTTTGGGTCCCACTTAACACGAAATTTTAGGATTTTACAACTTTTTCCTCCGAACTCGAATTCGAACTTGCTTATAGGCTAATGTATATATTCCGATCCTTTTGAATCTAATGGCGAAGTCAATTTTTCTCAAAATTAATCATAGCAATATTCGAGTATTTTACTCTAAGTCTCTCATTCGATATTTCCCTCCAAATCTTACCATTTACTTTCCTCGAGATATGAGTTGAAAATCCGGGGTGTTATAGGAAAACCCTACTAAGATTAGCATCTCAATTCATCCTGTGCGCAGGAAGTTTATACAAAAGGTCTTATGATAGGATTTATTTGTCGTGTGTTGATGAAGATCAAGCTGAACAGATAATGATTGAACTACATTCAGAAGAATGTGGCCCTCACATGAGTGGGAAAATGTTAGCTATGAAAATTATGAGACAAGGATACTACTGGCCCACGATGGAAATAGATTGTCATCACATGGTCAAAACATGTCATAAGTGCCAAATACATGCGAACCTTATACACATGCCACCATCTCAATTAGTGGGTCTGACTTCACCATGGCCATTCTCAGTATTGGGAATTGACATTATTGGTAAAATATCGCCTAAGGCATCAAACAGGTATGAATACATTCTAGTTGCCATCGGTTATTTTACCAAATGAGTCGAAGCTGCCTCTTATACTGTCCTCACTGCGTCTCGAGTTGCAAAGTTAACTCAAACGAACGTCATCAGTAGATACGGGGTACCTTCGGAGTTGATATCTGATAACGGGTCACACTTCAAAGCTGAGGTTATCAAATTGTGTTCAAAGTTCAAAATCTCACACCACAAATCATCTCTTTACCGTCCTCAGACTAATGGAGCAGTCGAAGCAGCAAATAAGAATCTCAAGACTATCATTAGGAAAATGTGTCAATTCCATCGAGATTGGTCAGAAAAACTACCATTTGCATTATGGGCATATCGAACTTCAATTCGATCCTCTACTGCAGCTACTCCCTACTCCTTAGTGTATGGCATGAAAGTAGTCTTGTCAATTGAAATGGAGATTCTGTCTCTCAGGGTCTTGTTGGAAAGTCAATTGTCAGAAGCAGATTGGGTTCATCAACGGTATAAAGAATTAAGTTTAATCGAAGAAAAATGACTAAAATCTTTGTATCACGTGCAAGCTTATCAAAGAAGAGTCGCCCGTGCATTTGACAAAAAGATCAAAGCCCGTCACTTACAAGTGGGGGATTTAGTACTCAAAGAGAATCGAACACCTATCTTTGACCCTAGAGGGAAGTTCAAACCAAATTGGGGGGATCCGTACATCATCAAAGAAATATTGCCCGGAAAAGCTGTCAGGCTTCAAGATCATGATGGAATCGAGTTACCAGAACCAACTAACCTTGACCAAATCAAACGGTACTACATTTAAGGAGGCCATTTTTGGTCGAATCAATTTCCTACTATCTAGTTCATCATCTCCTTTCTCAACCCCTTTGCAGCCTATTCAAAAAGAGGAAAAATTTTGCCTTTTCTTTCTCAGCCCGATCACCTAACCTAGGGGAGGGAAGATCTGAACTACGTTTTGGTCTGATCCCAAAATTCTGGGGTACGTAGGCAACTTGAAAAGTTACTTCAGGCCCGACCACATCAAAATAAAATAATAGATTTCCCCACACCATAAAAAATCAAGAAAAAATTCAAAAGAAAAAAAATATCTTCAAAATGGGAAAGAAAGTTTAAGGCAAAATAAAATAAATGCCACACAAGGGGCATTTGAGTTTTGAGCCTCAAAATTCCTTTCTTTTTATATCCAGTCCAAAGCTTACCTATAGAAGTCCTCCTAAGTATCGTACGAAAAGTCAAGGAAGATAGCAAAGCATGATCAGACAGCAACTCTAGAAGTTCAGAAGAGAAGAAAAAAAATAATAATAAAAAACGATGAAACCTGCTAAGTTGAAAACCCGAAAAGGACGACTTAGGCAAAAATTAAGGTAAGCTCGCAAGGCTGAAAATCTGAAAGGATAACTTTGGCAACAATCAGAGCCAAGAAAAAAAAGAAAAAGCTCGCTAGATCGAAAACCTGAAAAGGGGATCTAGGCAAAACTTAGAGCAAGCTCGATAGATTGAAAACCTGAAAAGGCGATCTAGGCAAAAGTTAGAGCAACAAAGAAAAATAGAAGAAAATCCCAAGCTGAGAGTGGTCCGAGCTGAAATATCAGAAATCAAATAATCAATGTTGAGCCTGACTCAAAACGATCGATCTAAAAAATTCTTACTTCCCCAAGTGAACCAAGGGAGAGAAGAATGAATTATATGATGAGTCTCAAAAGGAAATATTTTTGTTCTCTTAAGCCTGACTCAAAACCTTCAATAAAATTAATCAAAATTAAAAGTTGGATCTTTATTACACTTGTGGTAATCAAATATTTCTAACCTTCATACAAGGGGCATTTTCTTTTCCTCTAAATATGTAATTTCCCCCCTTATACTAGGGGCATTTTTTAATGATGCGTTCAATTATCTTCAATATCATGTTTATTGTCAAACTAGGGACATTTTGTTTTTGAGCAATGTTAATCCTAAAAGATAATAGGAACCCCAAACTTAAGATTACCCTCTTGATAACAGTTTTTCAAAAAACCCTTGAGGTTCAAAAGAAATAAAAATTCAGGGTTTAAATTCATAAAACTTTTTTGGATAAAACCTTGAGGTTTAAACAAAAGCACTTTGGATCTCACCTCTGACTGTGCCTAGAGATTAACTAATAATTCATTTACCTAGAGTAGGAGATATGGTATTCTTTCGTTTCCAGATCCAATCATTCTTGGATTCGATCATTTCTCTTCCAGATTCAGTATCTTCCAAATTTATTCGTTCTCCAATTCATTCTAATCAGTCTTCTCCAAATTCATTCATTCTTTCCCAAAATTCCTTCATTCTCTGCTAGTTTTACTCAGTTGCCGCCAAGGGTTATCTTGGATTTTGCTCAGCTGCCGCCAAGGGTTAACTTGGATTTTGCTCAATTGCCGCCAAGGGTTATCTTGAATTTTTCTCAGTTGCCGTCAAGGGTTAACTTGGATTTTACTCATATGCCACCATGGGTTATCTTGGATTTTGCTCAGATGCCGCCAAGGGTTATCTTGGATTTTGCTCAATTACTGCCAAAGGTCATCTTGGATTTTACTCAGTTGCCGTCAAGGGTTAACTTGGATTTTGCTCAGTTGCAGCCAAGGGTTAACTTGGATTTTGCTCAGATGCCGCTAAGGATTATCTTGGATTTTGCTCAGTTACCACCAAGGGTTATCTTGGATTTTGCTCAGTCACCGCCAAGGGTTATCTTGGATTTTGCTCAGTCGCCGCCAAGGGTTATCTTGGATTTTGCTCAGTTGTCGCCAAGGGTTAACTTGGATTTTGCTAAGATGCCTTGGATTTTGCTCAGTTGCCACCGAGGGTTTTCTCGAAATTATGCTCAGTTTATGCTCAGCCTATGCTCAAATTATGCTCGATTTATATTCATTTTATACTCAGATTTTATTCAGTTCCAACTTAAACTTTTTGAAATTTATCTCAGATTTTAAATCACATACTTGCACAGTTGTTACATTAGTCAAGGAGAATTTTTTTTTAAAAAATTCAAGGATCTGACACTGTCAATGAGAGTTTGCACTCAAGGACTTGAAAATTTTTTAGTTCCGGGAGAGCTTTACCCTCAAGGATCCGAACACCCTGACGAATTGCTAAATCAGGCTACAAAATGAACTGTCACTAGCTTTGGCATTTGGATATCGCACTATCTACCAAAATAGATTTGCTATCTAGTTTGCTTCAACCCTCTGCCAAAGAGGGGCATCTGTAGACACCCCATTTTTGCACTCGCCTGATTAATCAACTCGTCAACCCGATCGCAACGATTCCCAATGATGGATATTTATTCCAATGCTATATTTTGTTACCATAAATGTTTCAAAAATCCGGATGAGGTATCTCGAACTGACAAAGCCTTAGAAACCACACTACGCTAGGAAAATACGACTCTAGAAACATAGAAATCATCATTTTGCAGACAAGAAGAAGTTTTATGATAAAAATTACTAAAAAATGATCAAATTACTAAAATACCCCTAACATAAAAAGATCCCTAGAGCCTACTGTAGACACCCCAATTTGCACGAACCCATAGGAAAATCCAAAATTTCTCGAATTAATTTCGATTTAGAACTCAAGTTCTTCGACAGACCCACATTGCTATTTTGCATCATTTTCATGCATACATGCATCATCTCATATCATCGCATGCCCATACCTTGTCCCTAATCCACCTAAACCTATGCCCATCACCCAAACCCAAATCCAATTCCATATCCCAAACCCAAATCCAAGTCCATGTCCTAATCCAAAACCAAGTCCATCCTAAGCCCAAACCTAATTCCATATCCCAAACCCAAATCCAAGTCCATGTCCTAACCCAAAACCAAGTCCATCCTAAGCCCAAACCTAAGTCCACATCCTTAACCCAAAACCAAGTCCATATCCAAACCCAACACCAAGTCCATACCCAAGCCCAACACCAAGTCCATTCTCTCACCCCTTCACAAGATGACACATGTTGATACCTCATAAGCCTCCAACACCCAATGCATCATCTAATTGGAGAGTAAACCTTTCTTTTGTGAAAACTCAAGAATGCCCTTCTCAAAAAGTTTAGTCCAACCAAAAAGGTTAGTTGGTCTTTGGTAATAATCTATAAAGGTGAGAGAACTTCCCATTATGCCCTCAAAAGGTGGGAATCTTCAAGTACATACATGGAGTCCTCCCATTGGTCCATTTCAAAAATATACTTCTACCCTTGCTTTATGAGTTATTTACAAATAAACCAAGATCTACTTTTTACCTACCACTCCACCTTTACACATGTCACTCCCCCATTCATCCTCCCAAAAGTACATTTGTTCTCTCACCTCTATTTACCAAAAAACCAAGGATCAAAGCATGCTTTTAGGGTTTCTTCACAAATGTCATCTTTACCCTCATACAAATGAAAAATCCAAAAAGAAATAACCTAAATCTCATGTCCATGTTCTTTATTTTTAGGGTTAGACCACTTTATCCCCAAAAGTTCTCCAAAAACTCTATAAATACCCTCATTTCCTATGAGCAAGGCATGCTCTTAAGCCCCCATCTCTCAACCTAAAACTCTACCAAATTTTCTACTCATCTCTCATTTCTCAACCCTTATCTCTCAACCCTCAACTACATCTTTCAAGTCCTAAGTCCATTACTCAAGTTCAAGATTCATTCAAGACTTCCAAGGGGACAAGGTGGGATAATAGTTATTTATTTGTTTTTGTTTCTATTTTGCATCTTCTTCTTCTATCCCTCTCTTTTTTATTTTTAGAAACCTTTAGGATGTAATGGAAAACCCTCCTTCATCCCGAGTAGATTGAACCTCAACCTTGGGCATGGAATGCTTGAGGCGGTTTGGTCGAAAGGATGGAGGTTGAAGCCTTTTTTTTAACCCATTCTCATATCATACATCATAATGTATACTATGCACACACATCACACATGTTGGCTATGATGAAGAAATGTGTAACTCTCTTGATGGGGTTAAAACACTAAGTTTCTAGCTAAACATGCATGCATTAAGGTTATGGATCTAAGGGTATTCCATCCATGGAATTTCTCTAAAATCCCAAACCAACATCTCAACTCATGCAAAAGTGTGTTGACACCATAGAATGTCTTCTTCCATAAGATATTTCTTATGTCAACACCAACATCAAATCCTCTTCTAATGAGGTACATACACACTATGAGCACCCACCCACTTCATGCATCTCATGCATTCTACTTGTTTATTTAATCTTTTTCCAAAAAATGGCCAAATCTAAAGGTAACCACCTTAAGTGGAGAGAATGGGGTGCTTAATACCTTCCCCATTCTCTAACCGAATCCCCTTACTTAGATTTTAGGTAGACCATACATTTTCCATGATTGAGAGTCACTACAATGCCATAAAAAATGGTTTTCAAAAAAAAAATTGATTCGGGTGCCCATTCACACCCATTTATAAAAAAGAATGGTGGCGACTCCAAACAATGTAGTATTGAAGTTCATGGCGAACATTTCATGTCTACAACTTGGCGACTCCACTGGGGAGTTTGCGGGTTCAAACCATGACCATTTGGCCATTTTAAAAAAAAAAAAAAAAAAAAGAACAAATTTTAATATGTGTTTCTAACATTGTTGTTGTTTGTGTTTTGTTGGATATTTTGTCTTCTTATTCTTGGGGAATGGTTGTAATATTTTCTTTAATATTTTGTGGGTTGAATGCTTGTAAAAGGGGGTTGATACTTGTTTTTTTAAAATGCACTTGCGCACTTACGCTTGCATAGCCCATTACACAAACCTCCTCTACCTATAAAAGTTTAAACCCGGATGCTTAGTAGTTTCACGACTCGAGATCGCTTATTTCGGGTACGGGGACGAACACATCCAACCCAATCACCAACCTAAGACATGTGTACTTCGGTATGCATTGAGGTTTGAAGAATGAGTAATCGTGAAGCCACCTATAGCCGCATGCATTCACTACGATTAGAGGCGTAGGACACAATTTTGGAAAAATGAGTTATCAACCCTCTCATTATTGTAATTTTTCCAATCCAAGGAGATGACTTTGTATTTTTTTTTTTTTTTTTTTAGCCCACGAAGGCAAGTTGTATAGGTTTTAGGCTTGTTTTTTTTGTTTTATTTCTTTACATGTCCCCCTAGGTAAAGGGGAAAATCTTTGCCATGCTTTGCATCATAAAAAAACAAAAAAAAAAAAAAAAAAAAAAAAAATTTCGGCAAAAATTAAGGTTCTGGTCCGTTTTTAAAGACCGGACCAGTATAAAAGTACTTCGGTCCGTTCATTAAAAACGGACCCCCAAAAAAAAAAAAAAAAAAAAAAAAAAATTTTTTTTTTTCTCATTTCGTCCATGACATCAGTCTTGACAACTTTTCTCTTGGACTTTATTTTTCTTTTGAGTTTTAAGGCTTGAGAATGATTAAATACATCGTTTTTATCGTTAAACTTAGGGCCTACCACTTGTAGTTTGTGTTTGATCCAAACGGAGCTCGCTTATACTCTACCTATCGAAACTGATTTCAACCCAACATGACCCACTATCAACCTCACCCATGTCCTTCCAAATAGATCCACAACCCATATCCACTCTCAAAATGGGTCCACGACCCATACCCACTTCCAAACGGGTCCACGACCCATATCCACTCTTAAATGGGTCCACGACCCATACCCACTTCCAAATGGGTCCACGACTCATATCCACTCTCAAATGGGTCCACGACCCATACCCACTTCCAAATGGGTCCACAACCCCTATCCACTCTCAAAATGGGTCCACGACCCATATTCGTATCCAAATGGGTCCACAACCCATATCCACTCTCAAATGGGTCCACGACCCATACCCAATTCCAACTGGGTCCACACCCATATCCACTCTCAAAATGGGTTCACGACCCATATTCGTGTCCCAATGGGTCACAACCCATATCCACTTTCGAATGGGTCCACGACCCATATCCATATCCTAATAGGCTTACACCACATATCCATTTCCAATTGGGTCCATGACCCATATCCATATCCTAACGGGTCCACGACTCATATCCACTTCCAATTAGGTCCACGACTCATACCCACTGTCAGATGGGTTCACGGCCTATATCCACTTCAAGTTGAATTCCCAACCCGTGCCCTATCAATCTTTCAATCTCAACCATGTCCATGATCTATGATAAACCTCCGGCTCCGTGCTGATGAACCCTCAGCTCCGTGCTAATAAACCTTCAGCTCCGTGCTGATAAACCCCCAGCTCTGTGCTAACAAAACCTTCGGCTCCGTGCTGACAAACCTTCAGCTCCGTGCTGATAAACTATAGCTCCGTGCTGACAAAACCTTCGGCTCCGTGCTGACAAACCTCCGGCTCTGTGCTGATGAACCCTCAGCTCCGTGCTGACAAACCTTTGGCTCCGTGCTGATAAACATCCGGCTCCGTGCCGACAAACCTCCGACTCCGTGCTGATGAACCTTTGGCTCCATGCTGACAAACCTCCGGCTCCGTGCTGATGAACCCTCAGTTCCGTGCTGACAAACCTTTGGCTCCGTGCTGATAAACATTCGGCTCCGTGCTGACAAACTTCCAGCTCCGTGCTAATGAACCTTCAGCTCCGTGCTGATAAACCTTTGGCTCCGTGCCGACAAATCCCAGCTCCGTGCTGATCAATATCTGGTTCCGTGTCGACAAACCCCAGCTCTGTGCCAAAAAAAAAAAAAAAAAATTTCAACCTCAACCAAATTCAAGGCTTTCTTAATGCAACTTTACCATTTAATCCAATCTGACCTAATAAATCATCATGCATCTTCATTGTGTAAATGATATATTAATGCCTAACCTCTTATCCACAGGTGGCCAAACGACCCAGAAAGAAGTACTTACCACCTGACAACCCTTCATATTTTCTACGCTCACAACCAATTATGAGCACTTCAAAGCAACCTCAGCAGACAGTGACAGAAGTAATAACAGATCTCACTTCAAAGCTAGATATAGTGGTGAAGGCATTGGAAAAACACGATAAGATTCTAGATCTGCTAATGGCAAATCCAAGCATCATTCAAGCTGTTCAACATCAGGCATCCGGCTCAAATCAGGCTATACCCGAACAACTGCAACAACAACCTCAGCAAGCACCGAATACCTTAACACCCACCATCCCTACCAATCAAGGACCACCAATTCACATTCATTGTAATCCACCACGACATGAGGTCATTCAAGAGGAAGAATGTGAATTCAGGGCAGCTGAAGTAAGGAGTACCACAGAAGAGAAACTTGCCAACAAACTCGAGGCAGTCGAGGAGGAGATTAGAAAGATGAAAGGCAAGGACTCCGTAAGTGGAATGAGATTCAGAGACCTCTGCCTATACCCCAATGCACCACTACCACCAAAGTTCAAGTGTCCTGATTTCGAGAAGTATAACGGCATTGGATGCCCTCTATCACACTTGAAGCTTTATTGTGGATCCATGTGCCAATTTGGGGATGACGACAGGTTGTTGGTTCAACTCTTTCAAAGGAGTCTGACAGGGGCAGCTCTTTCATGGTTTTCTCAATTAGATCATTCTCGAATCAAGAGCTGGCAGGATCTGGCTACGATTTTCTCAGAAGAGTACAAATTCAATACAGATATGGGATTGGACAGGAATGACATGGCCAAGATGACTCGAAAGCCAAAGGAAAGTGTGAAAGAATATGCGCAAAGGTGGCGGGAATCAGCTTCCAAAGTAAAACCACCTATGACTGAACAAGAGATGAATACTATATTCATTTCTACTCTGGGCCATTCATTCTATACGCATCTAGTGGGTCACACAACTGCAAGCTTCTCGTCATTGGTCCAAGTGGCGGATCGAGTAGAGGATGGTATTCGGTCAGGTCTGATCTACGACTTGTCCAGTCTAGGGGCACCAGTAGGGGGGTCTACTCAACGGAAACCGGTAGTCTTGAACAAGAAGAAAGAAGAAGCACAAGTTAACAATGTACAACATGTTCAACCTTTTTTCATCTCAAACCAGAGGCCGCCAATACCTCAGGTCCCTTTCAAGGTGAACCCACCTCAAGCTACACCAGCTCCACCAGTATTTCAGTTTGGTCAAAATCCAGTATTTGGTCAGAACCCACAGTTCGCCCAAATCATCAAACCGAGCAGCGTAGACCCAACAGAATCCCTCGAGTCTTCACTCGTCTGCCTATGACTCTATCCGAACTACTCCCAGCACTACTCAGGGGAGAATATCTCACTAAAAGGCAGCCAAACCCAGAGGCGATAAAGGGACCAGGGTACAATCCCAATCAATTCTGCGAATTTCACATGGGGGCACCAGGGCATGCCACCGACCAATGTTGGCAACTCAAGCACCAAGTGCAGAATTTAATCGACAGGAAAACGATCATCTTGGATGGTCCGGCAACCCAAGCACCTCAGCAGAATATCAATCAGAACCCGCTACCGACGCATAATGGGGGAGGTAATGGGCCGACAGTCAATGCCATAGAGAGGATGAACCAAGCTTCAACCCTTCAGTTTTGATAGCACCTATTGGCTCTAAAGTTAGAGTCAATTTGAGAAAAGAACCAACGTCATCAAGCATCAATGCATTACCACAAGATACAATCCACCAACCACTATCCCAACTTCCCGTCAGACTGGCCAATCTCACAATTCACTCCAACTCCCAAACTTCAAATCCTTCACGACCACCTCTCATTATACCCTACACATCAACAATTTCAAGTTCTACTGCTCGTCCACCTCTCATTATACCGTGCACCATACCAACGTCAGGCCCTTCTTCCCGACCACCCCTTGTCATACCCTACGCTACACCGACCCCTCAAACTTCAAGCTTTTCCTCTCGACCACCCCTCATCCTATCTTATACCAACCCACAAACCCCAAACACCCCTACATCAACCATCAAACCTAGTCCGCCACCTCTTATCCTCCATGTAAAGCCAGATCCTCAACCCATGACCATCATGTCCCCTAAATCCTTCCCATACTGCTCCAGCCAAACCGTCCCATGGAGTTATGAGACGCTGATCGTAACATCTGCAGGAATTGAGAAACCGAAAGAGGCCATGGTAACAGACATTGGTCATATGACCAGATCAGGAAGATGCTACAAAATACCAGAAAAAGAACAAAAAAGGCAGAACGAGGAAGATGATAGAAGAAAAGAAAAAGGGAAAGGAAAGCTGGTAGAGGAAGAACAAACACTTCAAGGGGAACCAGAAAAGAAGAAGAGTAGGGTAACTGACAAGGAGGCAACAGACCTCCTCAAGCTCATTCGAAAGAGTGAGTACAACATAGTAGAGCAGTTGAATAGAATGCCAGCTCAAATCAGTATCTTTGACTTACTTTTAAACTCAGAGCATCATCGGGAAGCACTACTCAAAGTCCTTAGTAATGCACATGTACCTGAGACCACCTCACCAGAAGAGTTGGAAAAGACAGTAGGTCAGATCATGGCCTCCAATCCGATCACCTTCACCGAGGATGAGCTTATTAGCGGAGGACGCGGACACATTGAACCATTGCACATTATGGTGATGTGCAAAGGTATGATGGTAGCAAGGGTACTGATCGACAATGGTTCGGCTCTTAATGTCTGTCCTCTACAAACTGTGCACAAGTTAAACGCGGATTTATCTTACCTCCGGCCAACTAGAAGGACCGTAAGGGCTTTTGATAGTAGAAAAACTGAGTCATTAGGAGAACTGGATCTCCCAGTCACTATCGGATCATGTACTTTCGAAATAACATTCGAGATCTTGGACATACCCTCGGCATTCAATCTCCTTCTAGGAAGACCCTGGATCCACACCGCAGGGGCAGTCCCCTCTTCCT
Source organism: Akebia trifoliata (assembly GCF_017979445.1). Lineage (NCBI taxonomy): Eukaryota > Viridiplantae > Streptophyta > Magnoliopsida > Ranunculales > Lardizabalaceae > Akebia > Akebia trifoliata. Next base: position 12,166,621 of record NC_141389.1, on the reverse strand, counting down.
TGCACCAGCGAGTCAAATTCATCATGGGACAGCGAATGATATCGGTCCTCGCAGAAAATCTCATACCAGCCGATCGATCGCCGGATGTGCCTTATATCGATGTAGAAAACCGGGGATAAAGAGGGGTTTCACGCCTTTCAAGTTTACATCTATCAATCACATTCAAAGGGGAAAAGAGAAGACAAGGGCAAGGTGGTCAAAAGCAAACCTAATGGTCGGACGAGTGATGAAAAGGGCGGGATATCGTCCGAAACAAGGGTTAGGGCCTAAAGGAAAAGGCAGGGCCACGTTGATCAGCATACGAAAATACATTCCTTACTTTGGTCTTGGATTCAAGCCTACGAGGAAAGACATCTCTGATATGAAGGATAAGAAGAGGGAGCTTCGACTTGCACGAAGACAGAACAGAGAGCCTAATGTGGGGAACTTGGGCAAAGTACCACATATCAACATCAGCTTCCCACCATCCTTGAAAAAGTCAAATGACTCGGCAGAACTGCCACCGACAAGTCACACAGGAGAACCAAGTATCGTAAGTATCGAGCCTGTTCAATTACAAGAAGACTCATTCGTTGAGTCCCCGCATTCCTTTACAGATGGCATGGACATCTTGTTCGGGGGGGATTCCGAATGGAGTCAAGAGGAAGAAGAAAGAGAGCCCGCCAAGGCGGAAGTCGCAACATGCGAAGAAGAAAAATCACCGTTCCCCTTTCAAATCGATTGGGGATCTGTCGTAATTCCACCCACCTTACAAATACCTACGCCGCCCGGATTTGACGACAGTCACTCGGAAGTGATGGTTATATCTGAACCATCAAGGGAGTCACTCTCCCAACTTATCCGCCCTGCACAAGAAGGGCAAGTTTTCAAGAATTGGGAGGAATACCCAATCACTTACGAGGCCGCCATGGGGTCCAGAATCCCTACGGCCTCCAAAAAAAAACGTCATTAGCAAAATCTCATCTGCCCGAGGACCATAATGAGCCCTCGTCCTCGGAGCAAGACTGTTTTGGGGGCTCACCTTCGTTGCTAATGAATTTGCATGATTTTTCTTTATCGTGTTTCAGGAATACAGATAGTCCACAAAATCCAAAAAAATCAAAAAGTTTTCAAAATCCAAAAAAATCAAAAATCTTTCAAAACTCAAAAAAATCAAAAACTCTCCAAAATTCAAAAAAATCAAATATTCTCAAAAATTCAAAAAAATCAGAAATCTTCAAAATACCCAAGGTTTTCAAAGAATTTTCTCAGTTGAATGAGCCTTGTGACAGAACAGAGTATGAAAGAGAAGAACACGACTTTGACCTCGAGCTCGACTTTGATCTCATGGGGATTGAAGAAGAGTTAGAGGAAGAGGTTGAATATCCTCCAAGAGAAATCAAAGAACTCATAGAACGTCACGAGAAGGGTGTTCAGCCAAATATAGAGGATACAAACTCAGTGAACCTAGGCACCGAAGATGACCCACGGATCGTTAAAATCGGAGCCTTATTAACAATTGAGCAGAAAGAGGAGATGACAAAGTTCTTACAGCAGTACCAAGATGTCTTCGCATGGTCCTACCAAGACATGCCTGGTTTAGACACAGATCTAGTCGTTCACAAATTACCAATCAAAGCGGGAAGCAAGCCGATCAAACAGAAATTACGAAGGCTGAAACCAGAGTGGACACTTAAGGTCAAAGATGAAGTAATGAAGCAGTTCCAAGCAGGATTTCTCGCAGTATCCACTTACCCTGAGTGGCTCGCTAATGTCGTTCCTGTACCAAAGAAAGATGGAAAAGTACGTATGTGCGTGGACTACCGTGATCTGAATAAAGCCAGTCCTAAAGATGACTTTCCATTACCGCACATCGACACTCTGGTCGATAATACAGCAGGGCACGGTATGTTCTCGTTCATGGATGGATTCTCGGGTTACAACCAAATAAAAATGGCAGAAGAAGATCAAGAGAAGACTGCATTCATTACACCTTGGGGTACCTTTCACTATAAGGTCATGCCATTCGGTCTCAAGAACGCTGGGGCAACTTACCAACGAGCCATGACTGCCTTATTTCATGACATGATTCACAAGGAGATAGAGGTATATGTGGACGACATGATAGCCAAATCTAACCTCGATGAGGATCATCTGGTAAACTTGAAGAAATTGTTTGATCGATTAAGGAAGTACAGCTTAAGGCTTAATCCGGCAAAGTGTGTATTTGGGGCAACATCAGGGAAGTTATTGGGGTTCATTGTCAGTAGAAGAGGCATTGAAATCGATCCAGCTAAAACGAAGTACATCATAAATATGGAGCCACCCAAGTCAGAGAAAGAGATCAGGGGATTCTTAGGGAGAATTCAGTACATTAGTCGGTTCATCGCACAACTAACTCCGATCTGTGAGCCAGTATTCAAACTACTAAAAAAGAATGAGCCAAAAGAATGGAATGAAAACTGTCAAGAAGCTTTCGACAAGATTAAGAGATACTTGCTTAATCCGCCTGTTCTAGTTCCTCCTACATCAGGTCGACCTCTACTGATGTATCTTTCCGTGCAAGAAAACTCCATGGGCTGCGTACTGGGGCAACACGATGAAACAGGTCGAAAAGAGCAGGCCATTTATTACCTTAGCAAGAAGTTCACAAGTTACGAGGTGAATTATTTGACTCTCGAGAAGACATGTTGTGCCCTTGTCTGGGCATCACAACGGCTACGCCACTACTTGCTCAGTTACTCGACTATGCTCATTGCTCGGATGGATCCCTTGAAGTATCTCTTCGAGAAGCCGGCACTAACGGGACGCACCGCAAAATGGCAGCTACTATTATCTGAGTTCGACATCACCTATGTCACTCAAAAAGCCATCAAAGGACAAGCCATTGCTGACCACTTAGCGGAACACCCTTTGCCCGACTATGAGCCACTAAAGACAAATTTTCCTGATGAAGCCATCTTATTTGCTGAAGCCGAGAGCGACGATGAAGAATCTACTTGGAAAATGTACTTCGATGGAGCAGTAAATCAAAAGGGAAATGGAATTGGGGCAGTCCTGGTTAAGCCAGACGGAACCCATATCCCCATTGCGGTTAGATTGAGGTTCCAATGTTCGAACAACGAAGCTGAATACGAAGCATGCATTATGGGGTTGAAAGCAGCAATCGACTTCGAAGTGGATGAAATAGATGTATTTGGAGACTCAAGTCTGGTAGTCTACCAGACAACAGGGGAATGGAAGACTCGAGAGCAGAGACTAGTGCCGTATCACGAGTATCTTGAAGATCTAAGTTCAAACTTCACCCGAATCTCCTTTACTTATATGCCAAGGGCTAAGAACCAGTTTGCAGATGCATTGGCTACTCTGGCTTCAATGATCAGCATCTCTGAAGATACCATAGTTGACCCTCTTGAGATTGGTATTCAAGATGAGCCAGCATATTGCTTACCTGTGGAGATCGAAGAACCAGAGGAAAAGCCATGGTACACAGACATCAAGGCATTCTTAGAGGATCGAACTTTTCCAACCGATGCCACAACGACAGACCGAAAGACTATTCAGAGATTGGCAGGACAGTTCTTCTTGAGTAGCGGAGTCTTGTACAAAAAGTCGCATCACGAGGTCCTCCTCAGGTGTGTAACACAGACAGAAGCTCAACGCTTGATCGAGACCGTGCACGGAGGAGTATGTGGACCTCACATGAATGGACATATGCTAGCAAAGAAGATTATGAGAATGGGTTACTACTGGATGACTATGGAGAGCGATGGGTACCAACATGTTCGGAAATGTCATTTGTGTCAGATCTACGCCAACAAAATCAATGCACCACCTTCAGAATTGCACAATATGACTTCTCCCTGGCCCTTCTCACTTTGGGGCATGGATGTCATGGGCAGATCAATCCTCAAGCTTCCAATGGGCATCGCTTCATCTTAGTCGCCATAGACTACTTTACGAAATGGGTAGAAGCAGCATCTTACGCCAATGTTCCTAGAGGCAATGTCTTGAAGTTTGTGAAGAACAACATCATATGTCGGTACGGCCTCCCAAGCGGGATAGTAACTGATAACGCCAAAAATCTCAAGAACAAAGATATGTCTAAGATGTGCAAGGATTTTCAGATCACCCATCACAACTCAGTCATTTACAGACCAAAGATGAATGGAGCAGTTGAAGCCGCCAACAAAAACATCAAGAAGATCATTGAGAAAATGGCTGTTACTTACAAGGATTGGCATGAAATGTTGCCCTTCGCTCTACATGCTTACCGAACGTCAATCCGAACTTCGACTGGGGCAACACCCTACTCATTGGTATACGGAATGGAAGCAGTCTTGCCCGTTGAGGTCGAGATTCCCTCCCTCCGAATCTTAAAAGAAGTTGAATTGGAGGAGGCAGAATGGGTCCAAGCCCGGTTCGACCAGTTAAACTTAATAGAGGAGAAACGACTTTCAGCAATCTGCCATGGGCAAACTTATCAACGAAGAATAACACGTGCTTATAACAAGAAGGTTCGACCTCGGGAGTTTGTACCCGGAGACTTAGTTCTGAAGAAGATCTTGCCAATACAGGAAGATGCGAGAGGAAAGTTTCGTCCAAATTACTAGGGGCCATTCGTCGTCCAAAAGGTACTGTCCGGAGGAGCGTTGATTCTCACAGAGATGGACGGGGAAGTATTTCCGCAACCGATCAATGCTGACACCGTTAAAAAATATTACGCCTGAAGTCATCCTTTGAAATGAAGAGAGGCCATCTTTCCACTACCTGAACAACTATCTACCCTTAGTTAACCTTTTTGAGCCATCACATTCATTTCTCAACCTAAGATCGGGGCAAGTCACCACACAAAAAAAAAAAAAAATCACCAAAAGTCAAAACAAAAATACCAAAGCATACTCCTGGCCCGCATGAGGATAAACTGTGAACGGCTAAAAGTACAAAAAAATCAAAAAGTCAAAAATCTCGAATGTCTGATCTCAAACTCGACCCAAATCTCCTACCTAAATAAGTTCGTGTGACGACGGGAGGAGACATAGATCATATTTTCGAAACAAAAATAGACGAACCCCGTGTCCAAACTACCCCTCAATAAATCCAAACTCAGCCTTCTTTACATCCTTTCACAACCTAGCCTAAGCCTATGTTTCGTCCTATTTAAAAGTCCTTTCAGATCAGGGAATGGTTCAAAGCATCTCAATCACGGTGGAAGCACGTCATGGAAGACATCGTCAGTACAGTCTATCTTGCCACTTAAATCAGCTTTCAAGCCACCAAAGTCGTTGGAAGATCCGAGAGGGGAGACCAGGTCGAATATTTGAAAAAAAAGAGCGACTTGAAGTGTAGAGTCATTGATCTTGAAGCTCAACTTGAGTCACCGTACCATGAAAATCGTCGGAGGAACTCGAGAGGGGAGTCCAGATCTGTTACTCAAGAAAGAGCGCCACTAGAAGAGTAGAGTGTTCGACCTCGCAGCTCAACTTGAGTCACCAAGCCACAAGGGGCATAGAGAAATCGAAAAGGTATTCAAAAAAAAAAAAATCTATAAAGTAAGCATAAACTGAAAGGGCATGGTGAAAACCCGTCAGGGCACTGTGAGTAAAAAAATCAGGCTATGGCAAGATCAAAACCACCGGCACGATGAAAACCCAAAAAGGGCGTCGATGCGCAAAAATGTGGAAATCGGGTCTGGTGAAAATCGTAATTGGCGCCAGGGGCAAAAATGAAAAAAAAAAAAAAAAAAAAAAAAAAAAAAAACAACTCCTGGCCCGCAAGAGTATAAACTGTGAACGGCGAAAATTTCGAAATCCTCAATGTTCCAACAGATGCAACTAAGATAACTCAGTCAAAATTTTCAATCTCGGGGATGACTCTAAAGAGGTTAAGGATTAGCTGACACTTGTATCCTCGACATTTGGCAAAGGCATCATGATCGTTAACTTTCAGAGTTTTCAAACACAGTCTGTCACAGATTATTCGACAAAGGGAATCTTTTAAAATCTAAAACAAAAAAAAATGCATCATCAAAATTACTATTTTTGGCCTATGACGAAGAATCTAGGACTTTTCTTAAAATCAAGAGTGTTTGAAAGCAGTAGATATATCTGAGGCCACTATGTAAAAACCTATTTCATTCATTTCAAATAGTGCTACATCATTCTCATTAAAAGCAGGGTACAAGAAGGAATAGCGGGCAAAGAGCCACTCAAGCATTTTCCTGGAAAGTATAGTAGGCATCAAGTCATCCTTTAAGGCTTCGATCTGAGTAGCTTGGTCAACGATGATTCTCTCCATATCCGAGGCATGACAACATACCAAATACTCAAATATCATACCATCATGCAAGTCTCTCTCAAGGATGGTCACGCTACACTAAGCTCTCTCAAGATGATCCTTTAACTTCCATGAAAGGGAAACTAAGTTTGAAATTCAAAATCAATGAGGGAAAAAGAAAAAATATATCAAAATTGCATTGCATGGTTCAAAACGTCAATCACTTCCAAAAAATCATAAAAAATGGTATCTAAGATTTCAAACGAGCTCCGTGCCACGAAATCAAGGGTTTCAAAAAGGCTAATCCTGTCAGACCCCGTGCTTGGGTAGCCACATTTTACAAAAAATTCTTCAATCCATCCGGCGTTGTTAATCGTCATGCAATAAATTATTTCGGATTCGTGCAAATAAAGGGTCTAATTTATTCTTTGCAGTTCTTTGCAAGCAACTCCTGCAAAGAGGGGCAGCTGTAGACACCCCAATTTGCACGAACCCATAGGAAAATCCAAATTTTCTCGAATTAATTTCGATTTAGAACTCAAGTTCTTCGACAGACCCACATTGCTATTTTGCATCATTTTCATGCATACATGCATCATCTCATATCATCGCATGCCCATACCTTGTCCCTAATCCACCTAAACCTATGCCCATCACCCAAACCCAAATCCAATTCCATATCCCAAACCCAAATCCAAGTCCATGTCCTAACCCAAAACCAAGTCCATCCTAAGCCCAAACCTAATTCCATATCCCAAACCCAAATCCAAGTCCATGTCCTAACCCAAAACCAAGTCCATCCTAAGTCCAAACCTAAGTCCACATCCTTAACCCAAAACCAAGTCCATATCCAAACCCAACACCAAGTCCATACCCAAGCCCAACACCAAGTCCATTCTCTCACCCCTTCACAAGATGACACATGTTGATACCTCATAAGCCTCCAACACCCAATGCATCATCTAATTGGAGAGTCAACCTTTCTTTTGTGAAAACTCAAGAATGCCCTTCTCAAAAAATTTAGTCCAACCAAAAAGGTTAGTTAGTCTTTGGTAATAATCTATAAAGGTGAGAGAACTTCCCATTATGCCCTCAAAAGGTGGGAATCTTCAAGTACATACATGGAGTCCTCCCATTGGTCCATTTCAAAAATATACTTCTACCCTTGCTTTATGAGTTATTTACAAATAAACCAAGATCTACTTTTTACCTACCACTCCACCTTTACACATGTCACTCCCCCATTCATCCTCCCAAAAGTACATTTGTTCTCTCACCTCTATTTACCAAAAAACCAAGGATCAAAGCATGCTTTTAGGGTTTCTTCACAAATGTCATCTTTACCCTCATACAAATGAAAAATCCAAAAAGAAATAACCTAAATCTCATGTCCATGTTCTTTATTTTTAGGGTTAGACCACTTTATCCCCAAAAGTTCTCCAAAAACTCTATAAATACCCTCATTTCCTATGAGCAAGGCATGCTCTTAAGCCCCTATCTCTCAACCTAAAACTCTACCAAATTCTCTACTCATCTCTCATCTCTCAACCCTTATCTCTCAACCCTCAACTACATCTTTCAAGTCCTAAGTCCATTACTCAAGTTCAAGATTCATTCAAGACTTCCAAGGGGACAAGGTGGGATAATAGTTATTTATTTGTTTTTGTTTCTATTTTGCATCTTCTTCTTCTATCCCTCTCTTTTTTATTTTTAGAAGCCTTTAGGATGTAATGGAGAACCCTCCTTCATCCCGAGTAGATTGAACCTCAACCTTGGGCATGGAATGCTTGAGGCGGTTTGGTCGAAAGGATGGAGGTTGAAGCCTTTTTTTTAACCCATTCTCATATCATACATCATAATGTACACTATGCACACACATCACACATGTTGGCTATGATGAAGAAATGTGTAACTCTCTTGATGGGGTTAAAACACTAAGTTTCTAGCTAAACATGCATGCATTAAGGTTATGGATCTAAGGGTATTCCATCCATGGAATTTCTCTAAAATTCCAAACCAACATCTCAACTCATGCAAAAGTGTGTTGACACCATAGAATGTCTTCTTCCATAAGATATTTCTTATGTCAACACCAACATCAAATCCTCTTCTAATGAGGTACATACACACTATGAGCACCCACCCACTTCATGCATCTCATGCATTCTACTTGTTTATTTAATCTTTTTCCAAAAAATGGCCAAATCTAAAGGTAACCACCTTAAGTGGAGAGAATGGGGTGCTTAATACCTTCCCCATTCTCTAACCGAATCCCCTTACTTAGATTTTAGGTAGACCATACCTTTTCCATGATTGAGAATCACTACAATGCCATAAAAAATGGTTTTCAAAAAAAAAATTGATTCGGGTGCCCATTCACACCCATTTATAAAAAAGAATGGTGGCGACTCCAAACAATGTAGTATTGAAGTTCATGGCGAACATTTCATGTCTACACCTACATTACGCTTAGGAAAATCCATTCAAACACATAAAATAATAAATCGAAATTAAATAAATTATTTCACCAATTTTCACAGAATTCGACAAAATTACGAAAATACCCCTCATAAAATTTATGATCATTTCACACAAAAAACTTCATAAATGACACAAACCAATATTTCCATTGAATTCCTTACGAAAAATCGATTCTAAAACATCCTGAAACATAAAAAATCGACTTAAAACGCGAAAAGTCCTCTCTAGGGGCAAAACGATAATTTCATAATTTTCATAATTAAAAATTTTGAAATTAATAAATAAAATATTAAATAATTAAAGTGAAACATTAATGAAATTAATTTAAAATTTTGAACTAAAAAAATCGATCAATCAAGCTCTTAAGCAAAATTGTTGAGGGTTCGTAAGATATTTCTTTAAGGACCCCTCCATTTGGGGGTCCAAAGAATTAAAGATATAATAGAGGGGGGTTCTCCAAAAATTCAAAGTCAGCCAAGCAAGACTAAAGTCAAGGTATTAAAAGTCAATCAACTAAGACTAAATTCAAAATTAAAGTCAATTAAGCAAGACTAAAGTCAAAATCTTAAAGTCAATCAAGTAAGACTAAGGTCTTACAGTCAATCAAATAAGACCAAAAGTCAAAATCCTAATAGAGTTCTAATTAAATAATAACTCTATTTAATACAGTTCTAACTAAAATATAACTCTACTTAAAACAATTCTAACTAAAATACAACTCTACCTAAAACAATTCTAACTAAAATACAACTCTAACTAAAAGAATTCTAATTAAACGCTAATTCTATCTAAATCAACTATTAAAAAAATCTATAAATAGGAGTCCTCACACCCTATTTTCGTATCAAATCATAAACCCCAAGAGAAGTAGGTCAAAAAGTCCCCCTAGCCTCCCATGAACCCTAGTTTTGGAGCCCCAAGTCCTTACCTAATACCCATACTTCGATTTTAGCTTGAAAAAGACCTAGAAGCCCTTCAAAAACACCCCAAAATCCATAAACAAATCCGAAGAATCCAGATCTAAGGAAGGGATACCTCGCTTTGGAGATTAGAAATCAAATCCAGAGACAAACCGAAGCAAGGAATTCTGTACAAGAAGTTACTCTGTCAGATCTGAGGGAACGAGAATATAGTCTTCGGAAAGGTATAGATTTCGTAACTTTTTTATTATGACTTAGGTCTTTTAGCGATGTAGGTTATTTGAGAATTAGTAGAAACCGGCGTTTGCCGAGTGGGGTTGGTGCCTAACACCTTCCAACCCCGTAACGTGATCCCCGGACCCTTTTTTCTTTCGTAGATTAGTAATATTTAACTTTTTCAGAATCAGTTTGGTTCCTAGACAGTAATAACTAGGTGGCGACTCCCAAACCTCAAGGGTCAAAAGCGGATCCGCGCACCCCGAGGATCGAGGGCACTTTCAACCACTAGTTCATTCATTGATTCATTTCTTTCATGATATGTACACTTTCTTTCTGTGTGATATATCTTAATAACAAATCATTGAAAATTTTCTTCTAAAAAGTGACATTGATCAAAACGTATTTTACGACTCGTCATTTGATATTTTGTGTTTGGATTTTATCTAGATGTAATATTCCTTGGCTTAGATAGTCCTTCAAAGATTGGAACCATAATACATTAAAGTTAATTACATTCTAAATTTCTTTATTGATGGTTTCTCGCAAATCTTTGGGTTCAAATGAAGTATTTGTCTTTTGCAAGACGTTGATAGAAGCTCAACCATCTATTTATTTCACTTTGAATATGGACGTAATCATGGCAAATGAATCAACATGAGAATTTTTTTTCGCGACACATGTTCCATAGTGAAAAGGCAAAATTGTTGTAGAAGCATCATGAGCTTTGTAACATAGGGATGAAGATGATCATCTTTAACTTGATACAATTTTTGAAATCGAGAAATGACTAATACAGAGTCACTTATTATGTATAAATCTCGAATTTTAATTTCAATAGCCAATTCTAACCTCATAATTGTTGCCTCATATTTTGGCACCTTATTAGAACAGTTGATGTATAATTTATATATATTTCAGATCTTGAAGGAGCTATAAGAACAACTTCAATTCCTCCATCATGTAAATCCTCCAGGATTTTTCTCATTTGTTTGATAATCTCTTTTTCATGGAAAATCATCAAAATGCAATATCCAAGCATTTATGACTGGAACATTATCATAAATGTCTATCCGTTCTATTAAATTTCAGAATTGCCTTGCCGTAATCAACTCGTCGACTTCTACAAAATATCATTTTTTTTATCATATCTTATTCATCATTTAATCGATCTGAAACAACTTTTTGATCGAATATAGGACATTCAACTAGCATATTGAAAGTGCCCTTGATCCACGGGTGCAGATCCATTTTTTCTTTTTTGGGAGTCACCACTTATTTTTATGGTCTAGGAACTAATGATGCTTTAAACGGATAAAAAATACTAAATTATGAATAGAATTTTGGTACGAGGATCAGGTTACGAGATTGGAAGGTATTAGACACCAATTTTGCTTAGCGAAAGCTAGTCTACTTTTCTCAAATATTTACATTGTAAAAATGACCTAAATTCAGAATAAGAATAAAATAAAAAATTACATTTTCTTTATCTAAGTGATTGCGATGGTCAGTCCCCTCAAAAGCTGGTAGTAAGCATTCCTCGTGTAAATCTTTTCATTTTATCTTTGTTTTTATATCTACTTCCGGTCTTCGAGATGAGACTTTCTTTTTCTAGATGTAGATGTTTCTATAACTTTTTGAGATATTTTTTGGGATTTCTTAATATTTTCAGGTTGAAAATTAAGGCTTGGGGGGCTAAGTATTGACTTGGGGCTCCAAATTTTGGGTTTTGTGAAGGTTTTGAAAAGTTTTTTACCTTAGTTTTCTAGGGTTTCTCAAGACCTACGAAATTAGGTGGTGGAGGCTCCTATTTAAATAGTTTTGTTGATAAGATTAAGCTTTGATTAGGTCTTTTAGAGATAATCAACCACTAGTTCATTCATTGATTCATTTCTTTCATGATATGTACACTTTCTTTATGTGTGATATATCTTAATAACAAATCATTAAAAATTTTCTTCTAAAGAGTGACATTGATCAAAACGTATTTTACGACTCGTCATTTGATATTTTGTGTTTGGATTTTATCTAGATGTAATATTCCTTGGCTTAGATAGTCCTTCAAAGATTGGAACCATAATACATTAAAGTTAATTACATTCTAAATTTCTTTATTGATGGTTTCTCGCAAATCTTCGGGTTCAAATGAAGTATTTGTCTTTTGCAAGACGTTGATAGAAGCTCAACCATCTATTTATTTCACTTTGAATATGGACGTAATCATGGCAAATGAATCAACATGAGAATTTTTTTTCGCGACACATGTTCCATAGTGAAAAGGCAAAATTGTTGTAGAAGCATCATGAGCTTCGTAACATAGGGATGAAAATGATCATCTTTAACTTGATACAATTTTTGAAATCGAGAAATGACTAATACAGAGTCACTTATTATGTATAAATCTCGAATTTTAATTTCAATAGCCAATTCTAACCTCATAATTGTTGCCTCATATTTTGGCACCTTATTAGAACAGTTGATGTATAATTTATATATATTTCAGATCTTGAAGGAGCTATAAGAACAACTTCAATTCCTCCATCATGTAAATCCTCCAGGATTTTTCTCATTCGTTTGATAATCTCTTTTTCATGGAAAATCATCAAAATGCAATATCCAAGCATTTATGACTGGAACATTATCATAAATGTCTATCCGTTCTATTAAATTTCAGAATTGCCTTGCCGTAATCAACTCGTCGGCTTCTACAAAATATCATTTTTTTATCATATCTTATTCATCATTTAATCGATCTGAAACAACTTTTTGATCGAATATAGGACATTCAACTAGCATATTGAAAGTGCCCTTGATCCACGGGTGTAGATCCATTTTTTCTTTTTTGGGAGTCACCACCTATTTTTATGGTCTAGGAACTAATGATGCTTTAAAAGGATAAAAAATACTAAATTATGAATAGAATTTCAGTACGAGGATCAGGTTACAAGATTGGAAGGTATTAGACACCAATTTTGCTCAGCGAAAGTTAGTCTACTTTTCTCAAATATTTACATTGTAAAAATGACCTAAATTCAAAATAAGAATAAAATAAAAAATTACATTTTCTTTATCTAAGTGATTGCGATGGTCAGTCCCCTCAAAAGCTGGCGGTAAGCATTTCTCGTGTAAATCTTCTCATTTTATCTTTGTTTTTATATCTACTTCCGGTCTTCGAGATGAGACTTTCTTTTTCTAGATGTAGATGTTTCTATAACTTTTTGAGATATGTTTTGAGGTTTCTTAGTATTTTTAGGATGAAAATTAAGGCTTGGGGGGCTAAGTATTGACTTGTGGCTCCAAATTTTGGGTTTTGTAAAGATTTTGAAAAGTTTGTTACCTTAGTTTTCTAGGGTTTCTCAAGACCTACGAAATTAGGTGGTGGAGGCTCCTATTTAAATAGCTTTGTTAATAAGATTAAGCTTTGATTATGTATTTTAGAGATAAGGTCTATCTCTAACTAATCTGTAAAATAGTTTAGATAGGATTTTAATTAATTTTTAATTATATTTTATTTTTTGACTTACATAGAATGAGAATTTTTTAACTTTTGGAAAAGCCCCCTAATAGAGGGTTCTTTATTAAATATTAAGTGGGCCTCACTTAAATAAATGGGCCGCCACTTGAAATTTGTCCCATAAACTTTATTAATTGATTTATTTCTTTAAAAATTTTAATTTGATTTATTAAGATTTCACTTTACGTTAATTAATATTTTAATTATTAATTTTCAATATTCAAATTTTAGGGTTGGAAAATTATCGTTTTACCCTCAAAGAGGACTTTTGAGTTGGGATGTCTTTTTTTGACGTTTTGAAATATTTTAGAATTAATGTTTTGTAAGGAATTTAATGAGAATATTGATTTTTGTCACTTTTGGGTTTTTGTGTGAAATGATCGTGGACTCTATAAGGGGCATTTTGGTAATTTTATCAAATTTTGTGAAACTTGACGAAATAGTTTATTTAGTTTTAGTTTATTATTTTATGTGTTCGAAAGAATTTTCTAAGTGTAACATAGTCTCTAGGGATGTTCTAGTGGGTATTTTGATAATTTGATTATTTTTGCTGATTTTTCTCGTAAAACTTCTTTTTGTCTCAAAATGATGATTTCTATGTTTTTGGTCATTGTGGACACGGGATTTTGAATATTCTTCAAAAACATCCCTCCACTTTGGGGTGTTTTGGAGTCGCCACCATTCATTTTCGGAAATGGGTGTGAATGGTCACCCGAATTTGTATTTTTGAAAAATCATGTCATTTTGCCATTTTTTGTTGACTCTCGTAAGATAAGGTGTATGGTCCAACCTTTGATTCGAAGGTAAGGGGGTCCATTTATGGAGTAGGGAAGGTGTTAGGCACCCTACTCCATCCACGTAATGTGGTAACTTCGGATTCGGTCATTTTTAAAATAAATGAAAAATAACTTGATGTGTGCCCTCAAGTGTGAGGGGCTTTGATCTTGATCTAGTCCATTGAGGGCACCCTTATTGAAAAAGGGGCCCTTGAAGGACTCAAATCATTGTGGTGTGTGCAAGGTGTAGAGAGAGGGGAGAGTAGAAGTGGGGGTTAGAGGGGATGGTCCTTTTTCAAACCCACCTTGTCCCAATCTTGATCTTCAAGACTTTTCTTGATGTTCTTCTTTTGAGTGGACTTGGACTTGCTTCCTTGATTTGCTTGAGAGAAGGTTGAGATTTGAGAGTGGTGTTGAGAGTAGAGTAGAGTAGAGAGTTGTAGTTTTTCTTGTAGGATTATTTTTTAAATTTTCATTAGTTGTGGTGAGGGGAGAATGGAGGGATTTTTATATAGGTTGGAGAGGTATTTTGAGGGTATAATGGGGTGAATGAAGAGAATAATGGATAATGGCATGGGTTTGAGAGGAGAGGGGTATGAAATTTAAGATGGAAATAAGGGTAGTTTTGTAATGAGGGAAATGGGTTATGTTTTAACCCAAATGGTTTGGATCTTACCCAAATCCATTTGGGTAGAGTGTTTGGTGGGGTGAGATGAGTGATGGTTGATGGGTGTAAGAGAGTTGTTTGGAGAATGAGTGTAGAGATGGTTGAAGAGGTATGGTATTTGATTTGGAGAGATGAGTGGTGATTGGTTTGATTTTGAGAGGATTGAAGGGATGATGACATGTGGCAAATGTTGGGATGAAGAGATTAGTTGATTGGTGATGGTGGTTGGATGATTAGAGAGAAGAGTATGGGAGGTATGGGTTGAGGTATGGGTTGAGGTGATTTTATGGGAGTGTTTTAAGGGAAAGTGATGGTTAGATATGGGTTGTGATGTGGGTGGTTGATAGTGTTAGAGAATGGGGAATAGGTTAAGATATGGGTTTATGATGTTGGTGGTTGATGATGAGAGGATGGTGAATAGGTTAGGTTAGGGTAGGGTTATGGGTTATGATGTTGGTGGTTGATGATGAGAGGATGGGGAATAGGTTAGGTTGGTAGGGTTATGGGTTGAGTTGATTAGATGAGGGAGGTGGGAGGAGATGATGACATGTGTCATCTCTTGGTGATTGGTTTGATGTGATGATGATGGTTTGGATTGGGTTTGGGCTTAGGTTATGAGTTGGGCTTATGATTGGGTTTAAGATGGATTGGGTTTAGATTGAATTGGGTTTATGTTGGATTGGGTTTAGGAGAATAGTTTGGGTTTTATGTGATGGGCTTAGCTTAGGTTGGGTTTGGGTGTAGAGAGATGGTTTTGGGGTTCATGGGTTTAAGAAGAATTGTTGGGCTTGGGTAGCATAGTGTTGGGTTTGGGAGTAGGCTTGGATCATTGAGAGGAGGCTTTTGGGGGGCTTGGGTTTTGAGGGCTCAATGCAACTTTTATCACTATTTTGGCGTTTTTGCGTCGAGGACCCGCTCAAATTCGGGTGTCTACAGTCATATTTTCCTAATGTACTGTGATTTTTAAAGTTTATTTACATAAAATATCTCATCCGAGCTTGAAAAACACATTTAGTAACAAATAAAAAACTTTAGAATATTCATTCATCACCAAGAACTGTCGCAATCGAGTTGAGGAATTGGTTAATCAAGCGAGTACAAAAATGAGGTGTCTACACATCAACTATTGTTTGTCCATGAATATTTTTTTATGTCTTATATTAAATATCAAATTCAGTAGGTTGACTTAAAATATACTAAATTGGGTATATTTTCGTAACCAACTATAACGTCTACCTTAAAAGGTAATGACATAATTTTTGTGTAGTGAAAACCAAAGTCAGACACAAATATTCAACTCGTGAATACATTTTTTCTGGTTGGAGAAGTACCTTGCTGAGATAATAAATAGGTTTCTCAACTCTACTATCATCTTGAGCTAAAAGAACACCCATAACATTAACGGTTTTCCATCCATCTGAGACATCAAAGTTGGTGGTTTTAAAAGTTCTTCTTTTATTCTATTAAATGCTGCTTGACAGTTATCATTCCACTTTAAAGCTTCATTTTTCTTTAACAATCACATTATTGACTAAGTATTTTCAGATAGATTCAAGATAAAACGATGGATGTATGAAATTTTACCCATTTTTTTCATCATACTTTATAGAGACTGGTTTGGTTGTGTTTCGTTTGGTCAATCTCGATGCCATAATATTTGACTATAAAACCTAAAAAATTTCTGGTAGTAACCCCAAAAGCACACTTTAATAGATTCATTTTGAGAAATTTTTCACGGCATCTTTCCAACACTCGTTTGAAAGTAATTGCATGATATGAATGGGTTTCTCATCGGACAACAATATCATCAACATAAGCATCGACTTCCTTATATAATATGTTTCCATAAATATTTTTCATGATACGTTGATACGTGGCTCTAGCATTTTTCAATCCAAAAGGCATTACAGTATAACAATATACCCCCATAGGAGTTATGAAAGAGGTTTTAATTATGGGTCTGTGTGGATACAGGAGCCAAAAGTACTTAGAACATAAGTACCCCTAGAAGTACTTTTTGAAGTACTGCCTGGAGTAGTTTTGAAAGAATTTTGTGTTTGAAAACTATTATGGATTCTGTTAAAATGACCAGAATGCCCTTATATGTAACAATTATTATTTTTTAACATTATAAATAAAAACTAAAAAGTTTGTACACCATGGGCTTCTCACACAATAGATTAAGTTAAAGGATTACGAATAAAAATGAAACAAAATATATATTTTGTTTTGAAAACAAAAGAAACAAATAGAAGAACTTGCCTAATAGATTTTCAAGATTTTTTGGTGTTTAAAGGAACAATATCCACCTGAAAAATTAGGGAAGAAGAATAACCAAAAGAAAAAAAGAAAAAATTTAAGGAACAAAACTAACATATGCAAATATGCACACATCAATGGAAGAAATAAACATGATGGTAACTATGACAAAAGTTTCACTTGTATAGTCATCCATAACAAAGATCAATAGTAAAAAATTCCCAAGTATCAGAAGCAACCACTAAACAAATTCATCCCATCGAAGACATATGTGGGGTTGTTCAAAAAATGCCAAATAACTTAGGTATTCTATCAAGACTTTGTTAGGTTTATAATACAAACAACAACAAAAAAAATACATTTTAAGGCATCAAATCTAACTCAGGTATTCTATTAACAAAAAAACACATTTAGTTGTAAAAGGAACAACCAAGAAATTGTAAAGATGTAAATTCCCTTTTTCCTTGAAAGATATGAAAATAGAATAGACAATCGAATGAGTGTAAGCCCGATCGACTTACCTATGAGGAAAGGATGAACTCTGTAGACACCCCATTTTTTCACTCGCCTGATTAATCAACTCGTCAACCCGATTGTGACTGTTCCCAATGATGGATGAATATTCCAATATTTTTTATTTGTTACTAGATATATTTCAAAAATTCAGATAAGGTATCTCAAACAAACAAAACTTTAGAAACTACGCTACATTAGGAAAATATGACCTCAAAACAAAAAAAATCATCATTCTTCAGACAAAAATAAGCTTTACGAGAAAAATCACTAAAAATGGCCAAATTACTAAAATACCCCTAACATCAAAACATCCCTAGAGTCTACACTATGCTTAGGAAAATCTTTTCGAATACATAAAATAATAAACTAAAATCAAATAAACCGTTTCGCCAATTTTCACAAAATTTGACAAAATTATGAAAATGCCCTTCATAGGGTTCACGATCATTTCACATAAAAAATTCATAAATGACACAAACCGATTCCAAAACATCCCAAAATATCGAAAAATGAGCTCGAAACACAAAAGTCCTCTTCGGGGGTAAAATGATAATTTTTCAATCCTAAAAATTTAAAATTTTAAAATTAATAATTAAAACATTAATTAACGTAAAGTGAAATCTTAACAAAATTAAATTAAAATTTTTAAACAATTAAAACCAATTAATTAAGCTGATAGGCCAAATATTAAGTGGTGGCCCATTTAAGTGGGAGCCCACCTGACATTTATTAAAAGACCTCTCCATCTGGGGGTTCAAAGAATTAAATATACAATTAGGGGGTTCTTCATAAAAATTAAAAAATATTCTTTCATTGTGCATAAGAATGGAAATCCTAATTTAAAATCCTAATTAAAAACCCTAATTAAACAACCTAATCTTATCTAGAAGAGACCAAGTCAAACTTAGAAGCTCCCAAAACAATTTATAAATAAGAGCGTCCACAACTCAATCTCGTAAGTCAAGAGAAACCCTACGAAAAAGAGGTTAGAAACACCCCCCAACCTTCCCAAAACCCTAAATTCGAAGTCCCAACTCCCTTTCTAACATCCAAACCCCAATTTTTACTCTAAAAATACCCAGAAACCCTCCAAAAACACTCAGAAACCTTCCAAAAAATATCTAAAAAATCAGAAAACACTCAGATCTAGGAAGAAGATACCTCATCTTAAATATCAGAATCGGATCCAATGACGGAGAAAAAATAGAAAAACTCACACGAGGATGTAGACACCCCATTTTTGCATTCGCCTGATTAATCAACTCGTCAACCCGATCGCAACGGTTCCCAATGATGGATGTTTATTCCAATGCTTTATTTTGTTACCATATGTGTTTCAGAAATCCTAATGAGGTATCTCGAACTGACAAAACTGTAGAAATCACGCTACGCTAGGAAAATATGACCTCAGAAACATAGAAATAATCATTTTTCAATCAAAAAGAAGCTTCACGATAAAAATCACTAAAAATTGATCAAATTACCAAAATACCCCTAACATCAAAACAACCCTAGAGCCTACGTTACGATTAGAAAAACTCATTCAAACACATAAAACAACAAATCGAAACCAAATTAATCATTTCTCCAATTTTCACATAATTTGACAAAATTACGAAAATGCCCCTCTAAAGTTCACAATCATTTTATACAAAAAAATTTATAAACGACACAAATCAATATTTCCATTAAATTCCTTACAAAAAATCGATTTCAAAACATCCTAGAACATCGAAAACCGACTTAAAACGCGAAAAGTCATCTTTGGGGGTAAAACGATAATTTCACAATTTTCATAATTAAAAATTTTGAAATTAATAAATAAAATATTAAATAATTAAAGTGAAACATTAATGAAATTAATTTAAAATTTTGAACTAAAAAATCGATTAATCGGGCTCTCAGGCAAAATTGTTGAGGGTTCGCAAGATATTTCTTTAAGGACCCCTTCATTTGGGGGTTCGAAGAATTAAAGATATAATAGAGGGGGGTTTTCCAAAAAATTAAAGTCAACCAAGCAAGACTAAAGTCAAGGTATTAAAGTCAATCAAGTAAGACTAAAGTCAATTAATTAAGACTAAAGTCAAGATATTAAAATCAATCAATTAAGACTAAAGTCAATCAAGGAAGACCAAAAGTCAAAATCCTAATAGAGTTCTAATTAAATAATAACTCTATTTAATAGAGTTCTAACTAAAATACAATTCTACCTAAAACAATTCTAATTAAAATACAATTCTACCTAAAAGAATTTTAACTAAAATACAACTCTAACTAAAAGAATTATAATCAAACACTAATTTTATCTAAATCAACTCTTAAAAAAATCTATAAATAGAGGTCCTCACACCCTGTTTTCATATCAAATCATAAACCCTAAGAGAAGTAGGTCAAAAAGTCCCCCTACCCTCCCATAAACCCTAGTTTTGGAGTCCCAACTCCTTACCTAACATCCCTTCTTCGATTTTAGCCTAAAAAACACCTAAAAGCCCTCCAAAAACACCCCAAAATCCATAAAAAAAACTCGAAGAATCCAGATCAAAAAAAGGAGATACCTTACCTCGGAGATCAGAAATCAAATCCGAAGACAGAACGAAGCAAGGAGTACGGTACAAGGAGCAATTTTTGTCAGATCTGAAGGAACAAGGTCTTTGCTATCGGAAAGGTATAATTTCTTACTTTTTTTTATTATCTAGGTTTTTTTAGCAATGTAATTTATTTGAGAGGTTAGTAGAGACCGGCTTTGGTCGGGCGGGGTTGGTGCCTAACACCTTCCAACCTCGTAATGTGATCTCCGAATTCAATTTTTTCTGTTCTAGATTAGTTTTTTATCCATTTAGAGTCATTGATCGGTTTCTAGACCGTAATAACTAGGTGGCGACTCCCAAACCTCTAGGGTCAAAAGCGGATCCGCGCACCCCGCGGATCGAGGGCACTTTCAAAGGACACTCTCCGCCAACTCTAAGGGAACCAATTGTCACAATCACCTAGATAAATTAGGTATATTTTTTTTCTAGGTTATTTTTGCAATGTAATTTTTTGGGAATAGTAGAAACTGACATTCACCAGACAGGGTTGATGCCTAACACCTTCCAACCCCGTAATGTGATCCCCGGATCTGTATCGTAGATTGGTGTTATTCATCTGTTTAGAGTCATGATTAGGTTCTTAAAGCATAATAACTAGGTGGCGACTCCTAAACCCAAACAAGCGGATCCGTAACCCACGAATCGAGGCACTTTTAGTGACGACTCTGCTGGGGATATTTTGAGGATTAGACTTGAAAAAAATCTCAAATTTTGATGCATTGCCAAATCGACCTAGTTTTTTTTTTATTTGGTTATTTATTTTGGCTTGATTGTAGATTATTTGTTTGATTTTTGAGTATTTTAATTTGTTTGTTTCTTATTCTATGATCCAATCAAGGATCACTTTTGATGATCCTAAATAATTCAAGATTTCAAAGATCAATGAAATTAGGATGGAATGATGGTGGTTGGAATGAAGAGTCATGAATGTTCTTTTTTATATAATAAGTATTTTTTTTAATTGGTATTGCTGCGCATAGTGCATAGTTAGTTTTTTTTTTCCCTTTCCTTTCTAAATCGATGCATAATGAATGGCATCAAAGAAAGAAAAAAAAAGAATTTTCTTTAGGTGTTGTTGGTGTGTAAGAAGAAGGGATTTTTTTTTAAAAAAATCGCCAAAAAAAAAAAAACAACACTTTGGGCATAGTGTGCCAATAGTAAAATTATTTTTTTTTAATTTTTTAATTTTTTTATTTTCTATCTTCTTCTCCACATATACAAAGAAAAGTGCAGCAAAGAAAAAAAAGGAGACAACGTCCTCCTCCTTTTCTCTTTTTTCTTTGCTAGGTTGTCTCCAACGATTTCAAACCTCTCTTATTAGATGCCTTTAACCCAAAGAATAGTCTTTCTCACATTTTATCAAGGTCAAGCATCTTTTTTTAACTCGTTTCGATTTTCTTGTAGAAGTGTTTGTGATGTGCGATTCTCAAGTATTTGAAGAAATTGATGTCCTCTGTTTTTTTAAGGTTTAAAAAAAGAAAAAAAAACCTTTTGAAATCAGACGTTGCAGTCAAGTTGCTACACTTTAGAAGCTTTGAAAATCATTTCTATTGTTGTAATCGAACCAGTTCGTCGGTTATAAACACTGATCTGCCAATGGGGTTGATGACGATAAAGAGAAAAAGGTAGAAATGGTTCGTGTTTTTGATTCATCATCATCAAAAACAATTCGTTTGGTCTGATGATCGAACGAAGATGACAATGTTGGACTATCCATCAGTACCGTCCAATTTGTCAACCTGGCTAAAACCATTCACCGATGGGGGAAATCTTGGGGTTCATAGATTTTTTTTTTAAATGTGTACAAATCGTCTTTCAACAGAAATTTGGGGTTCACGAGCTCTGTTTCTCTTTTCCAAAAAATTTCGAACCCAATTCAAATTTTTTTTCTATGGATCTATGCATTTACATCGTTTCCCAAAGCCTCCATGTTCCTTTAGAGCTAATAATCATAGGCAGTTTAATGAGTTTGTTAGGAATGTTTTGGGTTCTTGCTTAGACTACGATTCGCCAAGATTTTCAATGACGGGTTCTGGGATTGATATAGATTCATCCCCTAGAGAAACAACTCTAGTTGATGAATTTAACTTTGAGACAGAGAAATAATTTCATGGAGATGAACATAACTCGTTGTTAAAGTGTTCTGTTACACTTGAGAATAGTTGATAGAATATGAAATTATGGCGCCCCGCCAAACGCTAACACAAATCCCCATGTTAGATCTCGAGGTACTAGGTGGCACCTCAAAATTTTGACATGGTCTCCTCTATTTATGTTAGCATTCCAAGGCATATAACCTACACCTAATAAACGACATACAATCCTACATATATATACATAAAATAGAATACTAGCGGAAGCCTATATAAGTCTAATAACGTACGAAAGATCAGAGTGCGGAAGAATAACCAGAATACAGGATTATACAATTATTTCTCACTATAACAAAAGTCCTAACGCTCAGAACAAAATCTATAATACCTTTGGACAATTCGATACCACTAGGAGGTATAACCCCAATACTCACCAAGTGACGGACTCTGGCTGTCTATCTGACCCAACAAATGATTCTTACTCATGTTTTACACCTGCCTCGCTAAGCTTCGGATTTGAAACTAAAAAATTGGAGAAGGAAAGGGTGAGTAACAATGGTTACCCAGTAAGGAAGCAAACAATTTCTGTCAATAACCTCTCCTAACATGAACGAATAAACACACTGAATCATTTTAAAATATATAAAATTTTACAGAAGAAACTACGATTAACTGGTACATATAGCCAAGGATTAGAAACTAAATATTTTAAAACTGACATTACATCAATCAGCATTACTCACTATAACATTATCTTTTTATACAAATCTAATTGATCAAATGGAAACATTAAACGTGCATTTCATTTTATATATCAAAATAAGCAACGATACATAATACACAATGGTGGAGTATTAGAATTAGAGAGTTGGGATTCACGACTGGATCGCTCCCAGTCGGGACATGATGTTACAATTCTTCTCTAGTTTTTAGTTCCTGATTTTGTGGCTAGTCGTTGCACATACCACGCTTGGTTGACCATTTATCCAGCTCAGGTTGGCCGTTTGACATGACCGTAAGCAATGGGTCTCTTTTCGATGTGTCAGAACGTTCGACTACTATAGATTGTTAATGATCACTGACTAATCATCTTCGTCTATGCCTATCAGGCGTACATGTGATTCCCAAATATACAAACCATTCGTATACGACCACCTTTACATTACAAGTTCACTAGTAAAGATAAAGAGGAATATCCCGGATTCCAGTTGTGACTCCACTCTCATACGCGTCCCATACCACGTATGAGCTTGGTGGTCCCTACCGTACATCCCAAGATAGTACACCACTCCGGATGATATGATGCACTATCCCTTCAGGCATTCACAAACTCTTTAACAGCTCACAAAATAGGTACATATATATTATTTTCATTTGAAAATAAAAGAGAAATTAATAATACAAGGTTGAGAATGGATATCCAGTTTCCTACCATGCAAGTGTGGCCACCCGGCCTAAAATAAATAACATAACGAAAATGTAAACAGCGCCTCGTGCTAACAGAAATTTAAATAAACATGCAACCAACAATATTATCTCCGGATATCTATTCACCAACCTACACACAACACAACAACGTAAAATGCAGACATCACCCTTCGGGTGTGACTCTGACATTTTACCGTTTCATAGCCTTTTTCCCTTTTTTCGATTTTTACAGTTTTCAATCTCTTCAATAAAATATCTATTTTCTGATATTCATCAACTCAATATGAGTTCATTGAATATTAAATCACATTTTCCAACTGAAGAATTTATTTTTATCAATAATATAAAAAAAAATACAAATTGTTTTTCAAAATGGGGTCCGAGCAGTGCACAAGACCCAATTTATGAAAATAACCCATTAAAATACCCTACCCACGCATAATTTGTTAAAAATACAATTAAACATTTCGAACATGCAATTTCTGGCGTGAATTTTTTGAAATAACAAAAGAATTCTATATTTCGGAAATACATCCAAATTTTTTTCAATAAAATCCTAAATGCAATTTTCACAATCTACGATTACTAATAGAAATTGAGAGTTTCTTACAATCACTAGACAACAGAATTGAAGCACGTGCGCGGAAATAGAGACGAACGATGCAGAAATCGAGGTAACTTGTACTTCGAGAAGGCTGATTTTTGAAACTGGCCTGGTGATTTCAAAGAACTCGATGTCGTCGTCATTTCTCCCTTCTGCGACAGAGGACGGTTTGACCCCGAAATAGATGAAATTCGAGGTCGAAGTTTTGAAATCCCCGTATATACGTACAACTGATTTTTGACGATACGGGGTGAAAAAGACGAGAAAACGGAAGGAATTTGGGTGGGTTATGTAGAGAATGAGGCTGCGGATGTTTCTCCCTTTTGCGTCGAAAGACGGTTTGACCCCGAAACGGACGAAATCCGAGGTCAAAGTTTCGAAATTTTCATATATAAATACGGTTGATTTTTGACGATATTGGATGAAAAAAAAAAGTGAAATGGAAAGAGTTGGGTGGATTTTGTAGAGAACGCAGCTGCGGACATTTCTCCCTCCTACGTCGGTCGTCAACGGCGAGCCGTTTGCCGTAGATCTAGGGTTGAAGTTTAAGAAAAAAACAATTTTTTTTAACGTTGGCTGTTGGACGGTTGGAGAAGACGAAATAATAAGAAAAAAATTAAAATTTTTATTTATATAAAATTTGGGACAAAATCGGTATTTTGTATATTGTTTCGATCGACGATAACTTGACCGTCTGGACTCCAAAATTGATAAATGAAAACTCTATTTTGCCTAATTTTTCGTTCTGGATCTAATGGTGTGATCAATTTCTAAAAATTATATCTCTATCAAAATTTTATATTTTTGGCCAGAGGTGACCCCTAAACTTGATGTCATTTTCGTTTTTGACGATAATTTGATTTTCTGGTCTCCAAAAATGATAAATAAATAGTCCATGTTCAATAATTTTTCGTTACGAATCCAATGGTGTAATCGAATCTTAAAAATTCTTGCTCTAGCAAAAGGTCACTATTTTAGTCTAATCCGACTCGGTAATCGAGGATTTGCAACTTTTCTATTCGGACTCGCACTTGAGAGTGCTTACAGGCTAATCTATATTTTTTGATCATTTTGAATCTAATGGTGAGGTCAGATTCCATTAAAAATGATCAGAAATATCATAAAGTTTTACCCCTAAGTCCCACTTTTAAGATTTTCTTAAAATTCCACTATTTATTTTTTTTCTCAAGATACGAATTAAAAATTCAGGGTTTTACATTAATGATGTGGAAACGGTTGGATATATTTAAGAGACAACCAAAAAAAAACCCAAATATCATGCTTTTCTTTCAACTTTTTTTATTAACTTTCATTTGATTTCTGTTTTATTTTAAAAATAAAAAATGAAAAAGTTTGGGGTTCATTGCTCATTATCTCTGCAACCATCATTCAATATTTGTTGGAATCTTGATTTATTGTGGGTCTCCCAAAGAGATCCTTGATTGGACCTTTTTCAAAAAAAATAAAAAATAAAAAATAAAAAATTCTTGTGCCTATCTCAATGATTGGTTTTGTGTGCTATCCTGATCACTTTCGTTCTATTTTGCACTATCCTCATTGATTGTTTATCTAATATGTCATGATCTGATTGATTGTCTATCTAATATGCTATGGTCTGATTGATATATCTCTATGATGTGCATGTTTTGGCCTCGAACTGAATGTTTTGGATATTTTTGTACTTCTGAATTAATATTTATTTAGCATCCATATGTTGATGGTTTGATCTGGCCCACAGGCCCATTTGTTTGAAAAATGCCCCGGGCGCACCCCACCATGTTTTGCACACACCACTAGTACGTTTATTTTGTTGCATTGCATGCTTGCATGTCCTTTATAGCCAACGTGGCACTAGTGCGTGGTCCGGTCTCCTCGTGAGATGTGACGTCATTCATAAAAATCACAATTCCAATCACGTACCTTTATGGTATATAAAACTGGGGCATCAGTACTGCTTGATAAGGTGATATTGAAAGGTATATCGCTGCACTCATGCTGGGGCGACCTAAGCCTTTTGTCCTATTGTAAGTCGCACAGTCACATCTCCCGATCGCCAACCCTAGACTCGTACCTATATGGTATATCAAAGTTAATCTAAGTTCACGAACTGTACTTCTTGGTTAAAATCAGTGCCTAAACGAGATCCTGTCCCGATGTACTATGGTACAAGGGGGATAGACTACATCTATTCTAGACGAGAAGTAACTTAAAAGTGCCCTTACTCGGCATCGTGCGCCACCTCTCAACTAGGGATTAAACTGATTGCTTTTGACTTCAAAGATTTAAGTTGGAGTCTTAGATTATCACATATACGGTATATCAAACCAAGACACTACTTATCGTTCGACTAAGAATGCTCAAGAGGTATAAGTGCACTTGGGGAAGGGTGGCCAAATAAATTGCATTGTACTTAGTAAACCTAGAGTCTAGAAACCTCCTTATAAGTCACGACTCGAACTTATCGTTGGTGTTTTCGGTTGTTTTTCTAAAATGGACATTACAAATTGTTGAAATCATGGAGTTACAGTTTTGTCTTCAAGATAACCAAACTTTTTGTTTAACCTGATTCAAAGTTATTATATCAATGGGTGCACCAACCCAATAAATAATCCATTTTAAATATGGTAATGATCCAATCTATCTCGGTCTAACAATCATGATGGGTCGGACCATTCAAATCAAAATGGTACATTTTTCTAATTCGGGTCCCAACCCATTTTGAAAGAAGGAAAATGTTTTTCAAAAGAAAAGAAAAAGAAGGAAAAATGATTTACAAAAGATCTATTTTTTCATGGACTTTGAAAATTTTCTGAAATATATTTTTCTAAAGAAAAAAAGATTTTTACAAAAAAAATCTACTTTTTGCATGGACTTTCAAAAATTATTAAAATATATTTTTCTAAAAAGAAAATGATTGTAAAAAATAATCAGATTTGTGAAAGTTTGTATTCAATGAAAACATTATTTGTCAATAATTTTCAAGAGTGCAATAGAATTATTTTCCTTCTGAATAACCATTGTATAAATGGATTCGTGCACAAAATTCAATAAAATATCAGGATTCATTGAAATGTTATCAAGGGGTAACACTGAAATTGATAATCCACCTTGGATGGGGTTACAAGGTTATCATTGCACCTAAGCTCAATCATTCACCGTTTTGCTAGGGTCACTAGTCAGTTAGAACGAATGTCAACACTAAGTAAATTGTTAGAAATGACCTCAAAATCTCTCAAAATTACACAGTTGTTCCCTGAAGATCACAGTATCTTAGTCCTACCGATTGTAAGCAATGTCTCAGTCCTCAGCCCTAATCAAGCCCGTTGTGGGTACTTGTCTTGAGTTTTCATGAGTCATTTGGGTTAGCTCGAGTTCTTTTTTTCAGCAAGGTCATGTCTTCTTTAGGTTGAGTCTATCCCTTTTATTTCTGTAAGTCGAATTCATTTGCCAAGTTTAGAACGACGTTTGTCGTCCCATTTGGATAAAGGAAATTTTTTAATAGCTCGATCATATTAACGAATTAACTAATAATCTGATAAATTTCTCTCATGAACAAGAAGATAGGAGTTGGGCTCAACCTTTAATCGAGAAAGTAAAGGTCATTGACCTTGAAACAAAAATAATTCCCAAGAAATTCAAATAGAAACCATCCTATCTCTAGAGGAACACAAAGAGATAATGAATTTATTCAGAAAAATCAAAAGACTTGTTTGCGTGTTCCTATGAGAATATGTTGGTTAAGCTTAAGTGTTGTTCAACACGAAATATATACTTATCCTACGGAAACACCACATGTACAAACCAGAATGGACTCACATAATCAGATGAGAAGTTGCGAAATATATCAACGTTAGACTTCTCAATATAATAGAGCTCCCAGAATAAGACCAATGGAGCAATTAAAGTGGCCAACAAAGATCTTGAAACTATCATCATAAAAGAGGTGTCGGTCACATTGAGATTGGTATAAGAAATTATCTTTGCACCCTTAGTATGTCAAACTTCAACTCGATCTTCTACGGAAGCTGTAGTGCTCTTTGTTATGTGATATGAAAGGAAAGTCAATTGTCAGAAGCAGATTAGATCCGTCAAGGGTACGAAGAACTAAAATTGATTGGAAAAAAATAACTTAGAATTATGTACTACATGTAAACTTATTAAAGAAGAGTCACTCGCACGTTTAACAAGAAAGTCAAAGTTCACCACTTACAAGTCAAGGATTTAACCATCAGATTATAAAGAGAATCGATTATTTATTTTTGACCCCAGATAGAAGTTCAAACCTAATTGTGGAGGTCCGTTCATCATCAAAGAAATATTACCTGGAAAAACTGTCAGACTTTAAGACTATGATGGAATCGAACTACCAGAACCAACCAACCTTGACCAGATCAAACGGTACTACATTTAAGGAGGCCACATTCGGCCGAATCAATTTCCTATTACCCACTTTAATATCTCATTTCTCATCCCTTTGCAGTCTTTTTAAAAAAAAATAAACTAATAACAAGCCATTCTCTTTCTCAGCTCAATTACCCAACCCATGGGAGGAAAAATTCGAACTACGTTTTGGTCTGATCCCAAAATTCTTGGATACGTAAGCAACCTGAGAAGTTAATTCAAGCCACATCAAGATAAAAATAAAAAAGATTTCCCCATAAAAAAAAAACCCAAAAAGAAAAAATTCAAAAGAAAAAAAATATCTTTAAAATGAGGAAAAAAATTTAAAGAAAAATAAAAGAAATACCACACAAGGGGCATTTGGGTTTTTGAGCCTCAAACTTCTTTTCCTTTTATGCCCAGTCCTAAGCATACCAATGAAAGTCCTCCTAAGTACCGTGTAAAAAAGTCAAGGAATATAGCAAAACATGATCAGACAGTAACTCTAGAAGTTCAAAAAGAAAAAAATATAAGGCCTACTAGGTTGAAAACCTGGAATGGCAACTTAGGCAAAAATTAAGGCAAGCTCGTAATGTTGAAAATCTGAAAGAACAACCTTGACAATAATTAGAGCAAATAAATGGAGCCTACTAAGTTGAAAACTTGAAAGGGTGACTTAGGCAAAAATTAAGGTAAGCTCGCGAGGTTGAAAATCCAAAAAGACAACCTTGGCAACAATCAGAGCAAAAATAAAAAATATAAACTCGCTAGATCAAAAACCTGAAAAGGCGATCTAGGCAAAAGTTAGGGCAACAAAAAAAAAGATCTCTATTGAGTTGAAAAGCTAAAAGGGCGGTCCGAGCCGAAACATTAGAAGTCCAAGTGACCAAGTTTCAATACCTAACTTAAACCAAGTAAAAACTCAGAAACCACGAGTATCTTGTTTACAATTGATCTGAAATTTTTTGCTTCCTAAGTGAACCAAGAAGGAAAATGGTAAATTCTATAATGAATCTTAAAAGAAAATATTTTGTTCTCTTGAGTCTAACTCAAAATCTTCAAAGTCAAAATTAAAAGTTAAATTTTTATTACGCTTGTGGTAATCAAATATTTCAAACCTTTATAACAATGGGCATTTCCTTTTTTTTTTTTAGCGTATAGTTTTCCCCCCTTACACTAGGGGTATTTTAAAAAAAAAACTGTGTTCAATTATCTCAAATGCATTGTTTCCTGTCAAACTAAGGGCATTTTTGTTCTCAAACTTGATCAATGTTAATTCTGAAGGATAATGGGAACCCCGAATTTAAGGTTACCCTTTTAATAGTAATTTTTTGAAAATCCCTAAGGTTCAAAGAAGGTTTTAAAATTTAAAAAAACTTGAGATTCGAACAGAAGCATTTTTTATCTCATATTTAGTTTTGCCCAGAAAAAACATTCATTACTCTTTCACCTCTCGTAGGTAAAGTAGAACTCCCGAATTTATTCATTCTCTCCCAAATTCATTCATTTTCTCCCAGATTTATTCATTCTTTCCTAGATTCATTCATTCTCTCCCAGATTCATTCATTCTTCCCCAGATCTATTCATTTTTTTCTCAAATTTATTCATTCTTTTCCTGGGTTATCCATTCGTGCTCAGATACCGCCGAGGGTTTTCTCGGATTTCTCTGATCATTAAGATCAAAACATAATAAGATCAGAAACCCTTTTTGAAAAATATTTTTCAACCATTTTATTTTCCATTGAAGTGTCACCCGAATCTTATACTATACGGTATAGATATAGTCTATACTCAAAAGTTCATGTTTTTCATCATAACCTAATTTTACTTCTTTAAAAGAGAAAAATTGGACCCCAACAATACATACAAGTTGGATTGCTTGCCCAAATATTGGTTGGAGTTAAATTTAAATAAATCTACAAAAATTATAAAGATTCGAAACCATGAATAAATTTATAGAGATTCTATTACCACACCAACTTTTGCTAACACCACCACAAGATTGTGGAAATTCTCTAGTGATTTACATATGAATTGAGGTGGTGTTAACAAAAGTTGGTGTGGCAATATAATCTCTCAATCTGAACCCTAGGCAACACCACAAAACCTGTCATCATGGTGTACTTTAAAAGTACTAAACAAGAGGTCTTGACCTTTTATTTTTATTTTTATTTTTATTTTTTGTGGTATTACATGATTCAACAAGAATATTTTAGAAAAAGTTTAGGACTGAAATGTGAATAAAAACATGTTTCATGATAGATGCTTAATACAATTTATTTGAAATAAAATAATATAATTCTAAATTAAATCATTCAACAATCAACAATTCCAACTCTCTTGTCCAAGACAAAACAATAAAGCTACAATCTATCCAATGATTCTCGACGGAGGATCAGGGTTTTTTGACCAATTGTTCAAGTCCGCAAAAAATCCGTTCGAGAAACAAGAAGAGAAATTTCGGGTCGAACCAACAACCAGATTGTGTAGTTATTATGGATGCAGATAGAAAGTCCTCGGTCATACTTGAAGCTGATCGATCACAAATACCTATTGCATCTTCAGTGGATTCGAATATCCCATTGGGATCCTATAAAAGAATCACTTATCCCATTCCAGCGAATGATCCTATACAGTTCGTATATCTATTTCGTAATTCGATCACGAAAACTGTTCTTCTTGAACGGGGAAGAATCGTTGCGATGAAGGAGACTGCGGGAGAAGAAACAACTCATCGATCGACCTTTTCCAAGAAGAATTGGTTTTAGTCGATCGGTCGAGTGGTCAAATACCAAGCTAGGGGGGACCTGTTTATGGATTGAACAAGAATTGTACGACTTCGCGCGGAAGAACAAATGTAGTGAAAAACATCGGTCTAAATTCAAAAGAACTACATGAAAGGGTTGTTGAGCAACAAAGAATGATTAATCAAGTCTGCCTTCAAGGTTTTCAACAAGGCTTACAAGAATCTCTAGTAACTGCAAATAATAATACTTGTGTTGATGAAATTAATTATAACACACCAAAAAGAATTTCCATTTTGCTCCCAAATACTCTTTCTCATGTTTTAATTTTTGCATTAGTTTTGTAATTTTTTTCTGGTACATTGTGCTAAGAGAACCAGAGTGGAGGAAAAAAGAAAGGTTACTCTTTAACACTTCCATTTATATCATCGACTGGGATGTTGAAAGTAATAGTTGGTGTGTCAATATAATCTCTTATAAGTGAAGAATTAGGCTTTGCTCATATTCTCCATGCCTTTTAGAATGGAAAATGCTGAAATGACAAAAAGTATTTACTGTGATTCTCACAAGTCTGACGTGGGACATGCACATAACCATAGATTGTTTCCTCGTGATACGAGTAAAAACCATCTACGGTTATGTATGCATGTCCACATCAGAATTGTGAGAATCACAGTAAATCCTGTGTCACCCCAGCATGACTCTTTTAGAATACTTTGGTAGGTTCACATTGGCATACTTGGGACTAACAATGAACACTAAAGTAAATGCTCTCCTAGAAATGATTCTGAAGTTGGTCCAATATTTCCTCAGCAAATAATGGTGAAACAGATTTGGGCAAAAAAGTCATTTTCTCAGTGCTAAATAAACAGGAAAATTCAAAATTTTCTGAAGAATATTTGTTCATATTTTTAATCAATAATAATAATTATAATAATAAATTATATAGTTCTCTTACCTCTATTTGCTTTATAACCAAAGATATCGATGAACTTCCATGAAATGGTCTTTTATCTCACCTTGGTAAGAATCCAATCCACACATAATAAATTGAATATTATCAACTCAAATGCAAAATACCAGCAATAACAAAATCCACAAATGGAAACCAAAATTTAATATAGTCAGCTCAAATACACACAAATTAATGTCGATACAACTTGAAGTTGTTGGCCCGTGGATTCAAATCCACCTTTACCCACTAAATACTCATTAAGCCGATCGCATAACTTAAGATAAATATAAACTATTGCTGACATGATCAACCTTAAAATTCCAAAAACTGACCTTACATGCTCTTAAATCACATAATTCCAAAATTGTGCCATCTTAACACAGGTTTAACTTAATACTAGTACATTCTTTGTGATAATGTGCATGGACTGCAGCGCTGTTGAGCAAGCAAAGAGCTGACACGCGTAGGCACAATGAGCTGACGCGTAGTTGCACAATGAGCTGACATTTTTAAATATTAGTGTGTGTCGAGCAGCCCGGTGAATTGCTTGGATTTCATGCTTCGGCTCTGTTACTTAACTTGAGGGTCATTTTAATGTTCATAGCTGCTAACTCTGCAGTCCAATATATAAAAACGTAAGGTATAGCCACCGTTTCCATTCCTTTACTAGTCTTACAAACATGGCAAATAATCTTTTTGGGGATCCTACTGTAGATATCCCATTTTTGCATTCGCCTGACTCGGCGATCCGTCATCCGGTTGCTGTGAATTCCTAATGATGAGTACAAAAAACTCGAAAATTTGTGATAAGTCTTCTTCCAATTTCTTCTACCTTCTAATTTTATTCTATTATTTCTCTTTGCCACGCGACATAGAATTACTCACGTTTAGGATCACTACACGATACACTCAACTTAGCAAACACGTACACTTAGACTCGCTACACATTTGGACAACTTAGAGACTTCGCAACGTTAGGAAAACATGACCTCAAGACTTAGAAATAATCACGTTGCGATTGAAAGAAATTTCACGTCAAAATTCACCCAAATGGACAAAAATCAAAAAAATGACAAAAATACCCCTCATGAATTTCGGACCTCTGAAAAATCTTGAAAGTATCTCCATTACACTCAAAATAGGATTTTGAGTCTAACGAGACCCAAATCATTGAAATCAAAGAAATTTAAGAAAAATCATAAAAATGACCGAAATGCCCCTTAACATTCAAATTCGACTTAGAGATCCCGATCTTTAGGAAAAAGTAATAAAAATCAAAACTCAGTTAAAAACTCAATCTAACTAAAAATAAAACTCAAGTTAAAAATTAAACAATTCAAATTCAAACAATTAAAAATAAAACTCAAACAATTAAAATTAAACAATCAAACAATTAAAATTTAAATCAACATTCAATCTAAAATTTAATCAACCCATCAATATTTAAATTAAAATTAACATTGAAATTAAAACTCAATCGATCAATCAAATTGAATTTAAAACTTATTCAACCAATCGAATTAAAATCTTAATTTAACCAACCAATCAAGATCGAAAAATGAAACATAATTAACCCATCAAATTAAAATCAAATCAAAATTAAAAATTGTAACATAAACCATCAACCAAAATTAAAAATCAAAATTTAATTAATAATAATCCACCAATGTGCCACGTGTTGCGAAGTATGGGATCATGGTCCCCTTCTTTCTAAACTCAAAGAAAGATATATTCTCTCTATTGGTTCGGTCAAAGAAAGAAGCAAATAAAATAAAAAGGAAAAGAAATTAAATAAAATCATAAAAAAAGAAAGAAAGAGAAAATTTATAATAAATAAAAAAAGAAAACAGAAAGTGAATACTATAAAAAGAGAATCCCATGTTCTCTTGAGAAGAGAGACATTATTTTTTGAATCCATCAAAGGATGCTGACATTTTGAACCCATAAAAAAAAAAAAATGAAGACTGACGTTCTTGGGACAGCAAAAGGGAGAGACTTCTCTTCTGAATTTTTTCTCTCATATGTCACACACGACAGTAACTAAATAAAGAGGAAAGTGGAAAAGTTTTGAAAAGCAACAAAAAAAAAAAAAGGGAAAAAAGAAAATAAAAGAGAGAGGAGGAAGGAGTGTCACAGGGTTCATCTCCTCCAGCATTAACGACCTCTCCTTCCATCTCAACAGCACCCCACCAGAAATCTCCTTGCTGTCTTCTTCTCCACTGCCTGCAACCGTCCTCTTATCTCTATCTCTGCCATGCTCTGTCGAGTTCCCTCTCTCAGCCCTCTTCTTCTTCATCATAATAGCCTGCATTAACAGCCCCTACACGTCCTCTAGCAACCTCCATTAACTCCTCCCTTTCTTCTCCATTAACACCTCAGCCACCTTCATACAACCCTTGCTGCACCATAGAACACATCCTTCTCTTCTCCATTAACGCCCCAGCCACCTTCATACAGCCCTTTTTACCACCTCTGTTAACACCCTTACACAACGCCCCAAACATCATTTCTTCCATTCGGTTTACAGCCCCGAACATCGCCTCTTCCATTTGGTTTTACAGCCTTCCTCTATCTCCCTTCCATGCGATCATAGCAGCCACATATGCCTCTCTTTCACATGTTTACAATAGCCCCATAGACCCCTCTTCCATGCACCTATAGCAGCACCCCTAGTTTTCTCGCGTTCTCCCCTACAGCATCACATCTCTTTTTGGGCAGCCCCTACCCCCCTTTCTCACACATTCGAGGAATAAGCAATCAAATAATTCTGAAGGAACTCTGCGTAACCACATTCTTGCAAGTGGTAAGTCCGTTTTATTTCCTTTTCTTACTCTCCTCTAGGTGTTATTCTATGTGATGGTTTCATTCATGGACATTAATTTGTGAGTTTGCATGAGTCGACTTGCTGTTTTTTTTCGTACTTAGAAGTGTCAAAATTGATTTTTTAATAAAGTTAACACGTGAGACGACTCACTGAGTTTTGGTACACATAAAGGTTCAAAATCAATTTTTTTTAATAACGTGGTTGTGAATCAAGTCATTGAGTTTATGCGTGCAAGGGGGTTTCAAATTGATCTTTTTAAATAATATGCAAGTGAGTCCACTCACTGAGTTTTTGTGCACATAGAGATTTAAAATTGATTCTTTTTATATGCACGTGAGTCGACTCACTATTTTTTGTGCACATAGGGATTCAAAATTGATTTTTTTAATATGGGTTTGAGTCAACTCACTGAGTTTTGTATATATAGGAGGTTTTAAAATCGGATTTTTTATTTCCTTGTCACGTGGGTCAATTCACTGATTTGTGTGTGCAAAGAAATTCCAAAATCATTTTTTTAAATTGGGACTGAGTCGACTCACTGATCTTTCATGTACATGAAAATTTAAAAATCAATTTTTTTAACAAAATAAGCATGAGTCAACTCACTGATTTCTATGTATATAGGAATTAATTCACCGATCAATTTATTAACGTTTGTCACGTGTCTTTTTTAAGGAAAATTTGCATATATATGTGAGTGGTTGATTCACTAATTTGTCCCATGTCCCTAATATTTTGATTGTTGAAGCGCCGACTTGTTGTTCCACAATGTGTTCGTAATTTGAAAATTTGCATGTTTACAATACCCATTTTTGTAAGATTCACTTTTGGAAACATTCTAATTTCGAAAATTTTGTCATTTTCTAATTTGGGAAACCAAATAATGATAATTCTCTAATTTGAAAAATATTTTTGCAAATTTCTAATTTGGGACTCATATTTGAAAATTTCTATTTCGAGAAGATTATATTTCAAAATTTCTAATTTAGAAATTTCTCATATTTTTTATAAACTCTCAATTTAGGAAATTTCTAATTTTTAATTTAAAATTTTCATGAATTCCCAAATTATAAGTTTCATATTCCCAATTTTCCATTTTAGAAAATTTTCATAAATTCCTATTTTAGCCGATTTGGAGAATCTTCACATATTTGGATTTGTAATTGAAATGTTGTCATGTGGACTTTGGAGCATAGGTCGGAATTAAGATTTTTTCAA
Source organism: Akebia trifoliata (assembly GCF_017979445.1). Taxonomy (NCBI): domain Eukaryota; kingdom Viridiplantae; phylum Streptophyta; class Magnoliopsida; order Ranunculales; family Lardizabalaceae; genus Akebia; species Akebia trifoliata. The sequence goes on along the minus strand of NC_141389.1, from coordinate 12,130,183 downwards.
ATATTTTCATTTTTATGCAAAATTCGAGAAATTATATGATATTTGGAGAATATTGGCCTTAAGATTCGTTTAACACACTCGATATAATTTGATGATGATGATGATGATGATGATTGGACCATAATCTTGACTTTAGTCTTTACCCGTTGACCGTAAGATAGTTTGGATCGTAGTAGAGACCGATCATCTCGATCGTGCGGATTAGGTGCCTAATACCTTCCGAAACCTGTAATCTGACCCCTTGCCCAATTCTCTGATCTGTGGACCGATCCGATCCATTTTAGAATTATTTTTGGTTCCTAGACCTAAACTAGGTGGCGACTCCTTACTCCCTAAAAGTCCCCATCTAATAAATCGGACCCCTATTCACCATTTAGTGGAAAACAAGTCAAGGCGATTTCACCTACCGGGTGGTAGTCCACCAATCTCTCGCACTGCTCTCTTCTGTGGTTGGATGAAAGACGTCGTGAGGATGCTCCCACAAAGTGAACCGACATCAGCAATGTGATGATCCGAGCATGTATGGAGTCTGTCATGTAACAGATATGCAGCACCATGAGCAAGCATTGCATCCCTTTCCATTTCACCAAAGCGGATGCCTCCACCACGCTTTCTTCCTTTGATAGGTTGTCTAGTAACCTGGTCCAATGTTCCGGTGGACCGAACCTGCATTCGGTAGGAAAGCATGTGTAAGGTGCATACAAATGGGTTAAATTTAATCAATATAACTATGGTAAACATGAAATTTTCATACATTATTCTGGTATTTATGTAATATTTTTGTTAACCAACCAACTCTCCATAAGACCGTTCTACTGGAGGAGAGGGAGAGAACTATGAATATAAGGGGGTCACAGGGCTTAACAGGAGTATAACATACCAGAGAGTGGAGCATAATATACAATCAACACTCCCTATCACCCATAAAGGTGGAAAGAATCAAACCCGTGACCTATACGAACCTAGCGCTCTAATACCATGTTAACCAACCAACTACTCCAAAAGATCAATCTGTTGGAGAGGGTCACGGGAATTAATTGGGGTATGACACACCTGAGAGTGGAGAAAAATACACTCAATTTTTTGTATCTTTTCAAAAACATTTTCATATATAATAAATAATTTATTTAAAAATAAAACTAGTGAATTATATATATATATATATATATATATATATATATATATATATATATATATATATATATATATATATATATATACAGGCACAAGTAGGGGAATAACATTCCTTTATTCATGCATGTTCATATCTAACTTGTATCTAAGAGGTATTTAAATTGTTAACAAATCTAATATTTTTTTTTTTAAATTGGAAAAAAACGTAACGTGAGGTCTAGTATTGTTTTTCCATGTCCTAAGCTCTTCACCAGAAACGATCAAGTAGAGATCTATATGAGAGGCAGTATCCACCCACCACTAGGACAATGTGGGACCTTAAAGAAGTATGTTCTCATGTAGATTCAGCATTGAACATGTTTAGTGCATTTTAGGGTATGCGTTTTGGTTATATCAACAAGGAAAAGTCCGATTGTTATTGTTCGGATAGTTGTGTCTTGTTAGCAGAAAGCCTCTTCGCTAAGCAGCTGCTAAGCTACTCTCCGCCCCAGATGCTCCGCTCTGTGTTCAATCAATGAGCCAGCGCTCCACAATTGATTGTTGGTCCACAGCCCCCGCCCTACAGAATGAATAAGGAGAGGCCTAGCAATGACTGATCCACTCGGACCCCACTCCTTACCTCACCCGACTAGAGAAGTCACCGAAGTGATTCTAAAGGCCAAAGAATGATTTTTGAATGCTACTACGCATCCTTTCTCATAGTAAAGTGTAAGGTAGGTTTGGGTATAGCAGGACTTGAACCTGTGACCGTTAGGTTAAAAGCCCAATGCTCTACCAACTAAGCTATACAACCTTTTCAGACACCATTGGTGACTCAGCATAGGGCTTGTTTAATTGATTTAAACATGATTAAAATCTTTTTAGCATTTTTTTTAATTCCAAAAAACGATTGTCTCATTGTTATCTTGATCCATCTTGCTTTGTCTCACAAATTTATCCTTGTTCAGCCAATGTAACGTGGGGGTCAGAGCAAAATGCAATCAAGGACCTAGAATAGCATTGGTAAATGACAAGCTTGTGCCTGACAAACCAAATAAAAAGAAGATAAATATGAGTGTTTGTGATTTATAGCCAAGTCAGAAAGTTATTTGATTAACGTTACCGATGGTTTTCATTGGTTGATGTTCGTTTTTTTTTTTTTCAAATTTCGAGAGACAGAAGTCAAAAGAAAAGAAATGAAAATAATAAGAGAGATTACCTGAAACTTGTCAGAAACCATGTGTCGGAGACGCTGGTAATAAACCGGCCCAATAAAAATTTCACAAGGCATCTCTATTCCAAGAACTCCTCTGTACAATACTTCTAAACCATGATAATTAAACCCATGAGAGGTTAATATGGGACCGAGTTCATCAACAAGTGAGCTTGATTTAGATGAGGATTCTCCATTAGCTGTTTTGATTGAATGGCAAAAGGTGTTGCATCAACAAATTTTCCATGTAAGCTACCTCCCTGTGGCAAGACATGCAAGTGTACGTGCAAAGCAGGCTTAGACATGAGGAAATAAAATAAGGTAATACTCAAATACTTGAATAAAACTAATATGATTCTAAATTAATATTATCTATTGATCGAATGGGTGTCAAAAATTTTATGAGGATCCAAAGGAATGGAGGGCCACTTGGATGAGAGTCTCATCCACTATTTATAAAAGTTCTAAATGTCATTGAATCAAACAAGACAAAGACAGAAGATCAATGGAGCAATGACATGGGGACATTGGCATGCGTCTCACATATACGAGTCCGGACACAACGCTGTTGAGAAACCTGAAATGCAAGCACATCTGCTCCAATATATTTGAATGCCCTATTTTATTAAGGTTGAAATGTAAAATATTTAATATGCAGACCAGATACAGGTACAAACACTGAACTAGAAGTCTAAGACACGGATACGGATACAGATAACCCTTTGAATGTAAACCATGTTTTCATGATATGAAGGATAAACTAGAAAATCTTACAAAGACTGAAGTCCCAACAAACCTGGAAATGAAATCTTTAACAGTTTGACCGTACTCGTTTAAAGGTGTACCTTAGCAGCTATAGATTCGAAAAGCATTCCAATTGTCATCCTAGAAGGAAATGCATGCGGATTGATGATAAGATCTGGATGCATTCCCGTTACTCCTGAGAATGGCATATCAATATCGGGCCACAACTGAGAACAAACACCTTTCTGCCCATGTCTACTGCTGAATTTATCACCAATTACAGGATTTCTAGAGCGTCTGAAACGAACGTTCACCTGTTCAGAAAGATATATAGATGAAAGTAAGCGCATGTGCATCAAAAAACTTCAAGCACAATTAGAATTAAATCACCATGGAAAGTATTTAATGGAAAATAAGTTTCATATTTACCAAAATGTTGTCCATGTCATGGCATGGATCATTAAAAATTAAAATTCATGACTTTTTGTAAATGAAGAAACACCTTATGAAAAGATCATTTTTACACAATAAAACAAAAAAGACTTCTGCTGTTCCTCAGAGAAAAATCACCAAACTGTACAATAAATGCAAGGAGCAAGAAGAGTGTTCACATTTTTGCATGCATTGCAACTACCCTGAGAAGTGCAGTCAACTTTTGTTAACTTCCTTTTATCTGAATTATTTTTTTCCCAAGGAAAGATTGACGCCCTAGCCCTTTTGGCACCAAAAATTAGTAATAATAATGCTAAAGCCTTTATATTGGTTAAAGACCAGCCACTACAATGAATCCAAGTGTGAAGAAAGCTAGAGGGCTTCATAAATGTCTTCGTACTCTTATCTAAAACGAAATCAATTTCTCTACAAAAGTTAATTTCTCAGGTCCATAGAAAGTGGATGAAGATACAGCCAGCATTATTTAACGGATGGGAGGGCAGCAGAGTTTGGCAAATATCCTCAACGACATTGGAGAACTGTCTAGAGCCAGGTCCATAATTTCCTCCTTTAATTTCTATCTAAAATCGTCTTCCATTCAAGTGTCCTATTAGACGATCCTCTTGCTTATTTAAAAGCCTACAACCCGAATGTTCCTTCTCTTCAGTGTTGTCATCAGTCTTTGCTACATGATCAAACCATCCCAATCAACTCACTTAAATTAGCACTAATTGGGGATTGGTTGATGTGCTTTAATAGTTTGGGATGACAGTGGTATCAACTTAGACTGTGCCTCATGCTTCTATATTGGAAATCTCATTGTTGGGGTTGTATTTGTATTGGATAGTTGCACCATTGTTGATACATCACCTTATCGGTTTATGGGGAGTGTCTTGTCATATGATGACTTTTATGTGACATATGTGCCATAGGTTGTCTCCTTGTGCAATATGTTGCCAAGTGCACAATTCGGCTAATTCTGAAAAAATTTTGTAAAAAAGGCAAAATTTTAGAGATTTTACAAAATATTTTATTAGATTTCTTACTAAAACCGATCATCTTCAACCACTCTCTAAATCCTATCTCCTTCTTGATGTTTGAATGTTGAAAAAACTAAGGGCCCGTGTGGATACAAGAGCCAAAAGTACTTAGAACATAAGTACTTCCATAAATACTTTTTGAAGTACTATCTGAAGTAGGTGGATAACTGTTGTGTGTTTTGCATGCTGGTTCTGAGAAGTACTTTTGATAGTGTTTTGTGTTTGGGAACTACTCTGGATTCTGTTAAAATGATCAGAATGCCCTTATATAGGTATCAGTTACTATTTTTAACAATAACTCAACAAATTATGCTCCAAAAGAAATAAAAGTTATTGTTTTTATCCATAAAAACTTATATAAACACCCAACAATTATAAACAAATAGAAGGTATTGTGAGCAAATATATAACACTAAAAATATGAAGAAGCTTTCACCACATCAATGGCTAGTAAATTTGTGTCTAATTGTTTACATTAATCTTGCAATAAGAAACTTTCAACCATGGTTGAGAATCCAAGAGGTTGAACTACAACAAAAATCTAGAATTAGCTGGCTTAAGCTGGGGGATCAGAATAGTGCTTTCTTCCACCATTCGATCAAGGCGAGAAAGGCTAGAAACATGATCTCTAACCTCATAGAAAGGGATGGCAATTTTATATCTAGAGGTGAAGATATAGAGTGCGAGGTGGTAGACCATTTCAGGAGAATCATGGGTAAAGCCAATCAGGCCAAGCCTCATGAAAATTGGTCCAATGTCAAGCATACTAATCAGCTCAATGGAAATGCTCAGGATTTTCTGGCAGCAGCTGTGCAAGATGAAGAGATCCATCATGCCCTATTCAGCATGGACCCTTTCAAGGCTCCTGGTCCAAACTGCTTTAATGTTTGTTTCTACCTAAGAGCTTGGGAGACCATTAAGTTGGGCTTAGTTGATGCAATCAAGTACTTTTTTAGTGGTATCATCCTTAGGGAGTCCAATGCCACAACTATTTCTCAAGTCCCCAAGGTAGACACGACTCACACTCTCTTTGATTTTAGACTTATCTCTTGTTGTAATGTAATTTACAAGATTATTTTTAAGGTTATCACTAACAAAATTAGAAAGGTAACTGCTAAGCTGGTAGGTCTGAACCAATCGGCGTTCATCAAAGGTCGTTGCATAACAGATAACATCCTTTTTGCGCATGGGCTAGTCAGAAACTACCAAAGGAAGAACACCAGTCCTACAGGAGCAGTGAAAGTGGATCTGAGGAAAGCCTACGACACTGTTGAATGGGTGGCCATTGAAGCTAGCCTTGCTACTTTCAAATTCCCAAGGAAATTCATCGATTGGATCCTCATGTGCGTTACAAGTGTCTCCTACACCATTTCCCTTATGGATCTTTTGTTGGTTGGTTTGAGGGTAAGAAAGGTCTTAGATAAATTAGTATAAATCCATGATGAGAAAATTAAAGAGATGTGGAATCTACCAAATAATGCAATTAAACAGATAAATAAGACAGGAGGAAGCGAGAAATAGCCCACCAGATGCCTTTAAGACAACTCCCCTAGGCCTGCTCTAATGCTTCCTCAAAGTCAAAGATCTAAACCTTCTGCTTAATCACATAATAGGGCAAGCCCAACCCCTTCGGGCCTTTCTTTTCTTTATCTCGAGGGCTTGGGCTCATTCTCGGTCCCAGGTTGGGCTTGGGTGGCAGAAGCACAGCACCAAAGACTAAATTCTCATCCTGCAAGTAGACATGAGGTTTTGCAAATCCCCATCAATTCATATAGAGAATCGTCAAGAAATAAATAGAGCAAAAATACCTAATGTAAGCTACTTTCAATTAAGTCAGGAGATCCAATCAGCTTCTCCCCCTTCAAATATAACCACCAAACCACACACAATATTTTCTTCTTAAGATCTTAACAATAAATTTTGATTTTTTTTTTTTTTTTCTATTCTTGTAAGTGTATGTGTCGATTTGTGGGAAAGCAATTGCCCTTATGGCCTTACCTGGACCGTAATAATGGGGAACACACCAGGGTGGTTTGTAAAGAAGAGCTTATCATCCCCAAGACCTGCAAAGCCCGAACATAATAGGGTGAATTACCATTACATGAGCTGAATTTGAAGAATTTCACGATTCCGGCTCACTTCCAATTGTCACTCTAAAACCTCCAAATTTGTTACCGTTCACGTTTTGGTAATTAAAATGAACCATGAGCTGGAATCATAAATTCCTCAAAAGTTGATCACTTTTTCGTAAATATCCCAACATAATAAGGTATCATTTCTGTTACAAAATCATTAAATTAGAATAAAGGGAAGCAGAGAAGCCCCAAGTGATGGAATTGGAATTAGAACTTGACTTAACTGAATATAACAATCAAACAAGACAGATATTCTATGGGTTCTGTACAAAACTATTTTTCACAGGGCAACCAAGACATTACAAACAAAAAAAAACAGATTGAAGTACACAAAGTAACCTAAAATACAAGCAAAAAAAAAACCACCAGAATCTTTTTCCCATTCTTCTTTGTTGTGATATTCTATGGATATTCTTTGTTACGAAAGTCATTTTTTACTCAAAATTTGTGTTCCATGGAGCACAAACTCGTAGGTCAAATGAAATAAGAAAAAAGGCACACGTTAAGGTGCATTAAATACAACTTGAAAATAAGCATTTGTGGGTATTTTTGGTGTGAAAATAAATTACCAATGCATATTACATGCACCGTAACTTATGCCCTCTGGGCACATTTAACAAATGCACATGTTAAGCATTTGGGGGTCTGCCTAACCCCACTTTAATCTTAAGAAAAAAACAAACATTCAGAGAAGTATAATGCTGAAGTGACTTTACGATTGACCTCGCACGTGGAGGATTGTACGAATCATAGATGCTTTTCATCCAGATATAAATGAAAGCATCTTTAGTTCTGTGCACACCTTCACATCAGAAAAGTGTGATGTGAGGTCACTCCAGGTCGCCTTCGGAAAATGATGACATGACATGGACAGAATAGCCATTTATGTTTCTTTTCTCACATGATACCAAATGTCAGGAAAAAAAACAGTTACACTGAAAATAATAGAATTCTAGCGAAAGTAGGGAAAAAAGGAAAAAAAAATACATTATTAATGTGTTTGGACGCTCATAAGAAGGATAATGTTGAAGTAACATTAAAATGTACATTGTGGGAGACATTTCTACTGTGGATGTGGGTCACAACCATAGATGCTTTTCATCGAGATATCAGTTCGATGGTCCTGACACACATCCACGTCAGAAATGTCCCCCACGAGATGTACATTTCAATGTTACTCCAGCACAACTCTTGTAAGAATCAATTCCCAATAATTTACTATGCACGACTTTGATATGACCACATTAGAAATCAAAAGGCACCAAAGCTAGCAATAATCTTATGTCCACATTAAGATCAACAAGACTTGATGGGATTAAAAATGCCCCTCGGGCACAGAACAAAGATTTGCTCTTTCAAAATTTAACGCGGACGCTATGTGGTATTAAATGAGTAAAAGTGATTTTGGTCAGTAAAGAAAAAAAATTTGAGCAGTTTAAGTGTTTTAATTTAGTATTTTTTTTTTTTTTTCAATACACATGGCATCATACCATTGGTTCATTAGGTTAGCACATAAATTTCAAATGAGTTACAATCCAATACAAAAAATAAACATATTGGGATACGTGCATGGTGAAAACACAATCAATTCAACATAAAATTAGAGTGAAATGAAGATGAAATGGATAGTCCAGATAGTCTATTCTCCAGTAAGGTAAGATTATCACGATTCTTTCAAAATAGCAAGTCTTTGTTATGGATACATAGAATGGGAATCGGACTCCCCACTTCCTAGAATTAAGGATACATGACCAAATATGCATATGTTACTATATTCAAAATATTGAAATCAAGGTGTTAAAATTCTGGTTTCGACATCTATTTCGATCGATCTAGAGATGAAAACCTTTCATGTAAACATTTTCTATCAGTGTGGATATTAATGTTAGAAAGTATGAATAGGCAATGTTAAATTTGAATTAATCAATAAAAGGCAAGAAGCAATTAACCAAAATAAATGTAAGATCTGACCCGGATTGATGAAGAAGATGGAGAGATAAAAAATCAGATTCCAGCAACATTGTTTAACTTTACTGTAAAGCAGAGATAAATCAATATTCTGTGAATTGGAGTTAGGATGCCCGAGAGATGTACTGTGCACGCTGTCATAAAGAAAATATCACCCTGCTAAGGTGTTGACTGGCTCTGCACATCAAGAAGAGAGAAGCTTTTACAAAGGTTGATGACAAAAGAAATAGCAACACAACAGCACGTATTCACATATCACATATAAATTGACAAACAATTAAATTTTAATGAAGAAATAACCTGTAATTCCTCATTCGATGACTACTACCAGCAATGAATTCTTCAAGAAAATCAAACTTTACGAATTAAACCTTTAAAAAGTAGGATATTTAATATTTGAATGTATTTGAGATTGAGAAGGATAAGAGAACAGGAATGAATGCTTGTGAAAAAAATATAAAATAAAAACTCAAAATTTTCTTTAGATTCTAATTTTAACTAGATTGCTGATTTTCTAACTCAATCTGACAGAATAAAGTGTATCCCAAGGGGGGGAAATCTACGGTTGTTGCACATGCCACGTCAGTGAGTTTTGCGTTATTCTGTCAGAGTTGAGTTAGAAAATCACTACACTTTTAGCTTAAGTGCGGTAACTTATAACTTCGTGACTACAGAAATGAGTCATGCTGGAGTAACATTAAAATTGACATCGATGCTCACATTGCTGATGTAGACGTGCACAGATAGCCATACATGCTTTTCACTCATATCTCGATGAAAAGCATCTATGGTTCCATACATACATCCACATCAGCAATTTGAGAACCAATGCCAATTTTAAAGTTACTTCAGCATTTTCCCTACTGAAATACATATCTATCTCTAGGATAAGATATTTCTCGAAAAAACCAAGGGGTTTGTTTAAGTGGCAAAACTAGTAGTGATGGGCCTGCTCCCTATGGTCATGTGTTTGTACAGAGTGGCCTCCTAACTTATCTTGTTGCCTGTTGGAAAACTTCGGTGGGGTTGGGGTGTGCAAAACATTTCCCCACTCATTCTCCCTGGAAATCATGCACACCTGAAAAAAAAAGATAAGGGTTCAAACCCCTGCCTTCACCAGCTTGTCCTAAGGGAAGAGAAACTTAACTATATAGTTTATTAGAAATAAATCTACAACATGCTACTAAATATAAAGGATTTGATTGAAGTGTACAGAACATCCACAACAGTTACAAGTCTTAAAAATCTTGGGTACTCGGCCACCAACCCACTAAAGAAAACTAATTCAAGGATAGTTAGTCGGCGAAAACAACGGGTTTTGTTCCCAAGCATTTGATATCAACACTCGCAGAAACTACCATCTTAGCCAGTTAGCATCTCCTCCAAAATTACAAGTTACAGAATTTCCATGTTCGACACAACATACAAACCCACTAAAGATGGTTTTTGTTGGTTGTTTTTTTATGGTAGTAAAGAGAGAATACAGCTTTACTTCATGGAAGTTTTATAGCAAAATTGAGTTTAATTTGTTATTTATGATAATTTAGTAAATTTTTTCTGTCTTTATTCCACATTGATCTTGTATATAAAATCTATTGCAAGATTAGTTGTTCTTGTAATCATCTAAGTTAACATTTTTTAAAACTCATATTTGAATCTATGACATTCCAATAGTTTACAAAATCCGGATAGGCTAAATACATCCAAAAGCTTGGAGAATGTAGCTAAACTAAGGACAAATGGTAATGTCACAATCTAGACTTTCGAATATGGCGCAAAATGAACAACAAAAATCATTTCTCAATGTCTTGTATAAGGCAATGAAAGGAGAACATTCAAGTGGGGCTAACTAGGTTTTTACAGCAAAATGGGTATCTTACGATATCATGGCCATTGTAGTTCTTTTATCTCCTCTAATGGTGTGTGAATAGAGTAACATTCGTTGGATGGTCAGTGATAGGAAGATAGCAAAATCAGATTGTCACCAAATTGAAAAAAATGCAACATCCCCCACAAAGGTAAAGCGATATTTTCACCAAGTATTATAGATTGTTAGTCTTCCAAACCTACTCCTAGAGCCAAAATATACAAAAAACTTCCCTTTTTAATATAGAATGAAGTCATTAACACCACCTGATATAACCATCATACAAATAAGAAACCTTGAATCATCTATGCCTACGTGTTTGGTCTATGCTGGAGCAAAACAATGATAGTTTCCATTTGCAAGATATCAAATGTTTAGAAAATGCTTCCACAAGTGGAAAATTTTTATTAAATAAGCAAAATAAGATAGGATCACAATACAATCAAAGAAATTATCCTTGACAAACATGCATTAATCAAGGTAAACAAAACAAAGACATTGCTTTTTTTTGGGTCTTTGAACGCTTCAATCAATGGAGAAGTGAAAGTTACAACATTGTTCATCATCTTGGATTGCAGCTGATAACCCTAGCACCGACCCGATCAAGCCTTCGAACTGTCGCAGAAGCCTTCAATTTCCCCTCATTCCAGAATGCCTTCACCATCTGATCCCCAATCTCCTTACCTCTCTCCTCATCATCTGTAATCGCAACTGCTGTTGGTCCAGCACCGCTAATTGTACACCCAAACGCCCCCGCCTCAATCGCTGCTCTCTTAACCCCTTCCATCCCAGGAATCAAAGGTGCCCGCTTTGGTTCTACAATCTTATCCGATGACAATGCCGTACCCAAACCTCTCAAATCTCCTTGTAGCACTGCCGCCACCAATCCGCCGGCTTGGCTACAATTCCAAATATGGTCCGACATACTGATCTCCAATGGTAACACCGCCCTCATTTTCTTGGTGGGAGCTTCGAAATCAGGATTCACTAATACAAAAAACAACTCATTTTCAATTGGAAAATTTAATTTAATTATATCCAGCGGGTCATAGCTCCGAATCAACACGAACCCTCCCATAATTGCTGGTGCAATATTATCGGCATGATAACCAGACACCTTCGCCTCTGAATCGAGACCAGCAAGAACAAGGTCTGAGACAGTTAATTTCCCGCCAAAAATCTCATTAACCGCTACGGCAGCAGCGGCGGCACTTGCAGCACTTGATCCAAGACCACTACCTAACGGTAAGCCTTTCTCAAGCGAGAGTGATAGACCAACAGATCGAATTTCGAGCATTTTCATAACAGAAATAGCTGCGATTCCCGCACAATTCCATAGAGGATTTTTGCTGAGCTTCTTGGAGCTGTTACCAATGCCACTAATGGAGGTGATTGAAATTTCTCCGGGTTGAACATCTGGATCAATGCGCAAAGAGACGAAATCACCAATTCCATCAACAGCGCAACCGAGGAAATCGAAGCCCGGACCAAGGTTGGCAATTGTCGCTGGTGCAAAGGATTTCACAGAGGTGAAAACTGGTTCTGGTTCGATTTTTAGGATTTTTGAAGATGGAGAAATATTGCATCTGACGGTTTCAAATCGCGAGGTTGTAGGGCTGATGTTGCAAGTATTTGTTGAAAATAAAGTGGGTTTGAAAGGAAATTGGTTGCAGACAGCCATGAGATAGTTGCAGGGTACTATGAGGAAGGGATCAAGGGGATGATGTTTTGGAGAGAAGGCAAACCCTAAGTTATGCCAAGGTTTTGGATTGCAAATATATGTCCTGAGTGTTTGCTAAGCAAAACATGCCACTTGGCATTGTATTTGGGCCACTGACCAACTGTTTCTCTTCTACCCTTGGCTGAATCTACAATACAATAGTCAAGAATGAAAAGGTCATCTTATTGGTTGAAACCATAATTAGCAATTCGACAAAACAAAATAAAATAAAAAAAGTTGAAAAATAAATTGAGTATGATTCAGAATAGGAATTCAACTACTTATTTAAAAATTCGGCTGAAAGAAATAAGACTCAGTAAACTGGTGTTGCTCTTTGAACCCCAAAACAGACACATATTTGACTACCATTTATATGCTTGAGAAAATTCAATAGACTAATGCCGGAATGACACAGAGACACAATGACATGGTGGCACGCACATAACCATAGATGTTTTTTACTTGTATCTCGCAGAAAAGCATATACGGGTTATGTGCACGCCACCACATCATTGTATCACCCCAACACGACTCAATTCAATATTCACTGCTTGCTTGGGCATTAAAGACAGCAGGAGGATTTCAGTTTACTGAGTCTTTTTATCACCCCAAACATCTTTTTGTCCCATTTATTTTAACCCCGATCCGAACTTTCTTTCATGTTAACAGTAGATCAGGGGTTTTTGAATTCATATTTTTCTGGATTTTCCAAAGCACATGTTTTTTAGCCAAACTTAATCCCAAAGCAATCAAATAAGATATTTAACTAGCATTGAATCGGGTTCGAACTGATTTTAAAGGGATTGACTGACTCGGACATGTTTCTTATTTCATCTTCTATTTACAAAATTTAAGAACCTAAAAATGGTTGCTAATGTGATCAAGTGGACGATCTCGACTGTAAGTAGTCTCTGTTGTTAGTGTTGATGCTCGACTCAACATAACACATTCATTAATTGAGCTCAACATAGCATCACAAACCCTAGTGAAGTAAAGAAGACTAACCAGCAAGTGACCCTGAAAATTGTAGTTTCTATCATCCAAAGTATTTCTAGATACAAAAAAATAGATCTGGATTTTCATAAGTGTTACCTTCTTGAAGACCTTGAAGAGAAAGATGATGATGATGATGAAGAAGAGAAATATCTCTGGTCTACGAGTTCAGCTCTTTCGTCCCAAGCCTCTAAGGTTTCTAAAAACAGATATATTTGTGTTTTACTTGGGGTGTAAGTAGTAAGAGTTGGAGTGCCAATATTATTTCTCATTGAAATTTTTGAAAATAGTCCAAAATCCTAGAGAGTTGCGACGAAAGAGCCAAACTCGCAGACCAGAGATATTTCCCTTCTTCATCATCATCGTCATCATCTTCAAAGTCATCAAAAAGGTAATGCTTCTGAAAATCCAGATCTATTTTTTTTGTATCTAGAAATACTTTGGATGATAGAAACTACAGTTTTCATGGTCACCTGCTAGTAAGTCTTCTTCACTTCACTAGGGTTTGTGATGCTATGCTGAGCTCAATTAATGAATGTGTGATGTTGAACCGAGTATCAGCACTAATAGCAGAGACTACTAACAATCGAGATCATCCACTCGATTACATTAATAGTCATTTTTACGTTCTTAAATTTTATAAATAGAAGATGCAATAAGAAACATGTCTGGGTCAGTCAGTCTCTTTAAAATCAAATTTGAACCCAATTCAATGCTAGTTAAATTACTTATTTGATTGCTCTGGGATTAAGTTTAGCTCAAAAACATGTCCTTTGAAAAATCCAGAAAAATATGAATTCAGAAAGCCCTGATCTCCTGTTAACATGAAAGAAAGTTCGAACCAGGGTTAAAATAAATGAGACAGAACGATGTTTTAGGTGAAAACAAGACTCTCAGTAAACTAAAATCTTCCTGCTGTCTTTAATGCCCAAGCAAGCAGTGAATATTGAATTGAGTCGTGCTGGGGTAACACAAAGGGGAGCACAGGGGTGACACAATGACGTGGTGGCGTTTCATTTGAGTTGATAAAAAATTGCAATTCAGTATCAACTTTTCATCGCAAATCTGCACTTAACTCCTTGTAGGAGCTCCCTGGGACTGCCTTCTCAGCCTCACATTGAGCCATGCTCTCGTTGTACTTGTTTTGACCCTTAATGCAATACTTTAACATGGTCCGAGTGTACATTGAGTCATTCTCAGCATGGTGATCATTCCCACCGAAAATCAGTCCCTTCTAACACTATCAACTACATAAAAAAGTTGACTTCAATAATGGTTGATATGAACAGTTCATGCCTCATTCATTCTGGTGAACAAAGAAACAGAAACACATACATCTAAACTATCAAATCGAAACACATAGATCACATAGATCAAAAAACACATACAGATTGCAGATTCCGCTCCACAAGAACCCGGAATCGACTGAAAAGCCATGAAATTCCAATAAAAGAGAACCTAACTAAGGAAACCCAGAAAGCAGATTCCACTTAAACTCTATCGAATTTGAGGAGATCAAGTGCTATTATTGTCAACCCAATAAACCCTGAGCCTCATCTTACCCTAGGAAAACCCTAGATTTTGTTGAAACACTGAGACGAGTCACTGAATTCAAACAAAAGGGGACCCATTTCTGTAAAATACTTGATGAACCCAAGTGATACTAGTAGCCGATCAAGTAAACCATACGATTTTCATATTAGGAGAGACACACAAAAACCCTAGATTCGATGAGTTAGGTGACAAGTGGGTTAAAAGGGACATGGGTCTGGTACAATTGGTTGGAATCTGATTCTGGTTTTGATAAAAAAAAAAAAAATTTAATCTGATTTACAACTTAGAAGAGCTGTATGAGAATCGAGGACTACAGATTGGAAAAGAAGAAAAAAAAAGATAGAGAGAAGGAATTCCTTTTTTCCTTCAAGAAGCTAACTTTAGAGTTTTCTTAGGGTACCTTACGAGCGGTGAAGCAACTAAGGATGAAGATCAACAAAGCTCCTCAGTCGAAGAAGCTCCCAACTTGAAAATGGAGATCGAAGAAGAGTTTGATCAACAAATCGCCTCAGTCGAAGAATCGTCGGACTTCTGGAGAGTGGGGTCGATCTTCGAGAGGAGGAGCTGCTGCTGCTGCTGCTGCTGCTGTTGCTGATCGGAACTTTAGGGTTTTTTATGTTTTGGTTTTGAGAATACGGCATTGAAATGTGGTTTAAGGGCTGTCAACGGATAGGTATCCTATCGGATAGTGCTATATCCGAATTCGAATCCGAAAAATAATAATAATATCTGAATTTGAATTCAATCGGATATCACTAACTAACATTTCAATTCAAATTTGAAAAATATATTGGATATTCGATAATATCCGATCCGATAAAAAATTCTATCAAATACCATCATCCTCAATTAGTCCATCTATAGAAAAAAAACAAATTGATTTTCTTAATTTTTTAATTCAAAATTGATAATCTTTCACCTATTTTCGTCTTAAAATCTAATAAAATGGGGTTTTATTATGTGTATGTGAGAGAGAGAGAGAGAGAGGATATATCTTTGGATGTTCGTCAGTCGTAGAAGAAAGTGGTTATGAAACTCGTACAGTATAAAAAAAAGATTTTGCTGTGAGAGAGAAAGAAAGAGAGAGAGAAAGAATATGTCCCTAATGCTCGTCGGTTGAAGAAGGCACGGTCGAAACCACTTTGATGAAGACGATGGTTATGACTGGTTTTCTTGCATTTTGGTTGAAGAAGATAAAGTTTTAAAAGGTTAAATTTTGTTGTATAATATGAATATACAATATTATATAGGCAGATTTACCAAAACATGCACAATTTTTCAATTATTTACCAAAACGGTACACTGTAGCAATTAATTCCGAAAACGGTAAATTTACCGTTTTCGAAATTAATTTATTTTACCAAAACGGTAAAAACAGTAAACCAATAATTTTTTTCCCGAAAATACCCTTTTGTTAATGTTTACTGAAAATACCATTTTGTCCTCGTCTCTTTTGATAAAAATTTCTGAAATTACAGTTGAAAGGGTTTCCTTCGAACAAGTGCAACAAGAAATCGAAGACGAAGAGGTATGACCTCTCTCTCTCTCTCTCTCCGTTGGATAGATTTAGAAAATATAGCAAGTTTCCCTCTCTCTCTCTATTTCTTTCCGTTGTTAGAACGTGAGAAACTTGCAAGTTTCTCCGTCTTTGTCTCTCATTGTTGTGGAAATCATGAGAATAGTTTCGATCTATCTCTCACTGTTGTGGAGATCATGAGAATAGTTTCGATCTATCTCTCTCTGTTGTGAAGATCGTGAGAAATTTGAATTGAAATTGTTTGTGTATGTGTTTTGGGGTATTCGAACCCGAGTTATAAATTTGATTAGGTACAATTAGTATTTGAATTTTTAGACTATTTAGGATTGATGTAAATTTTATCATTAAATGACTAATTTTTTGGATTGATTTGGATTTGTTAGAGTTTCATGTTTAATGTTGATTTTCTAGAGTTGTATTAGATTTTTAATGTTTAAAGAAATGCAATGATAATTTTTTCATTATTTAGTTTTATAAAATTTTTATAGAATTTTAAATTATAAGATGATATTTTTCTCACGAGTTAGAACTACAATTATTAGTGTCTTAGAACTTGATTATCGTGTTGCATTTAATGTGTTCGATGTATTGCTTATTAAATATTCGATAGAATGTGTACCATTATTTCCTAGTATTTTTTATAGATTTTTCATTTTGTCACAACTAATCTCACTCTTAATATGAAAATACCATATGCAAGGAGAATCTAATGAATGGATAAAATGAAGATTTCGTTAATATACTTTTATTAGCCATCCATTCGTTGAGATAGATATAGAAAACGATGCAGACGTTAAAGAGATGTTCTTTGGAGTACCGGAAGATTCCCAAATCATATACATTTTCATAACGAAATCTCGACGCCTTGTTGAAATGAAAAATGATACCAAGCGTATGAACTATGAATTGTATCCTAGTCTTTCATTTTGAGTTCGATCCCAATTCAAATATTTGCCTAGGAAAATATAATGGTCATAATATATGTGAAGATGGTTGATTATTACAAATGAATTTTAGCTTTAAGTTAAGATACCTTTTTAGGGAAAGTAGTTCTTCTTCTAAAAAGGGGAGGGTTTCCTTAGGTTCCCATTTCTTACAATTCCTGTTGCAGATCAGGTTTGTTGATCTATGTTTGGATCACCATCCTGATATTTTTAGCGAGATTAGGTATCTTATTCTTAATATTGTTAGGGATGGACATTGCTATTAGGTTTTTGTCGATATGATTCCCCTTTTTGATGTAAATTTGGCATTCATTGTTGTTGCCACACATTTACTCTGTTTCTCTTACCTCTGTCCAAGTTGAAGTCAGGATATTATTAGTTTTAATAAAAATCTGTACGTCAGGGCTCAAGATTTCAAATTTCAAAATCCCCTTTCGACAGGAAGAAATAAACATTCACAATAAAATTGGACACTTCGTAGTGTAACTTTGAAGCTTCACTTATTGCTTCAACCTTCCAAAATTAACCCCACCAAGCTTGTGAGTAGAAGGAAATACGACTGACTTAAGCTGAACTTGAGCATAAAACTTTTGAGGTCAATGCTTGAGTGTTGTATGGGTGTTGGCACAAATTCATAATCTATTTGGAAGTGAGTATTATCCAAGTCTTATGCTCAGATAGAAATAGTAGTAGTGGTTTCTTACTTGTAAACCCGTGCAAACATCCTTAAAATGCTTAATTGCAGTACATTCCTCATGTTTTACACTCAAAGTGTCATATATTTAATCGATTTGCAGACAAATTGCTCAGTGGCAATAGTGTGGATTTATGCCCATCTCATCACCATCGTTGGGGCCTATAAGAATGCACCTTTAAATACTCAACAGAGTTACCGTAGTGTTCGTGATAGTCTTGTGAATGGTGCTCCATGGTAAGGCTTCCGGCCTTTATTATTGTAATTGCTTTGTTTTTGTTCTCTATAACTCTAGATTTTGTTAATTTATTATTGTTTTGGGCAGCACTTGCATTGTTTAATATGTGATTCAGTTGTGTGTCCATATATGATATGTTAAATTTGCAACCAAGATATGAGATCCAGTTGTGTATGGCCGTACATGATCTTTTTTATTATATAACATCCCATGATATGGACGTATGATTACACATTACTAGGGTAAATCCTACCCACCAAATTCGTGTAATATACCTATATGCATGTAAGATAGTAATTTTCTGATTTCTGAAATATGTATAAATCAGTTTTATGTTTCATTGATTTATTAAGATACATGTATTTTGTCATACAAGTATATCACGCACCAAAAATGGTGACATAGGAAGACAATGAAAAACCCTTGAATGGTGTCTTCTAATGTACACCTAACATGTAAAGTCTACCTCAAATTTACACCTAACATGTAAAGTCTACCTCAAATTTTCAGCATGTAACCAATAAAAGGTGTTGCTAAATTTTTCTTCAATGCATTTATTTATGAAATGTCGATTTTTTCATTTATACTAGCCTTACGACATTGATTAAAATAGTTGTGATCTAATGTCAGAAGGATCCTTCTGACATTGACTAAAATAGTTCTGATCTAATGTCAGAAGGCTCCTTCTGACATTTATTAAAGTAGTTCTAATCTAATGTCAGAAGGCTCCTTCTGACATTTATTAAAGTAGTTCTGATCTAATGTCAGAAGGCTCCTTCTGACATTGATTAAAATAGTTCTGATCTAATGTCAAAAGGAGTTTTTTGACATTGAGTAAAATAGTTCTGATCCAATGTCAGAAGGCTCCTTCTGACATTGATAAAATAGTTCTGATCTAATGTCAAAAGAAGCCTTTTGACATTAAGTAAAATAGTTATGATCTATTAGATTTTTAATGTTTAAAGAAATATAATGATATTTTTTTCATTATTTAGTTTTATTGAAATTTAGTAGAAATTTAGATTGTAAGATGATATTTTTCTCATGAGTTAGAACAACAATTGTTAGTGTCTTAGAACTTGATTATCGTGTTGCATTTAATGTGTTTGATGTATTGTGTCTTAAAGGTATGATAGAATATGTACCATTTTTTGTATATATTTTTTTAGATTTCCCATTTGGTCATAAATAATCTCACTCTTAGTATGAAAATATCATATGCAGGGAGAATCTAATAAATGGATAAAAGGAAGATTTCGTTGATATGCTTTTATGATGGAGAGATTGTAGACCCATTTGGCGGGTTTAAGTATAGTGGTAAATGCAAGAATAAGTATGTTGGACGTGATATTTCATTTAAAATATTTACCGACATGATGTATGAAGTCACCGCATGTAGTCGAGATGAGATAAATTTGAAGTTAAAATATTTGTATAGAATTAACCCTCCATTCGTCGAGATAGATATAGAAAATGATGCAGACGTTAAAGAGATGTTCTTTGGAGTACCGGAAGATTCCCAAATCATATACATTTTCATCACGAAATCTCGACGGTTTGTTGAAATGGAAAATGATACTAACCTTATGCATACACAGAATATGTTTGAAAATAGGTATGACACATCATAAACTCGTATCTATTATAGGAAAAAATTTATTTGTTATATTTTATTTGTGGTTGATAAGAATGATTTACGATTTTACACATGCAGAAGGGAAAAATGTTAGAACCGATTGTGATCCCTTCGAAGTTGTTGAAAATAGAAAGATGTGCAACTAGGTTTGTTATTTCTTTAATTTTATTTTAAATTAAGAACTTGTTGCAGTCTAAGTTATATCGATGCGAATCATCTCTAATTATTTTTTCAATCCCATTTACAAAGGAATGTTGAAGATGATCATATTTCAACAAATCCAACCAAGGGATGCAATGATAGTGGACAAATTCCAGATTCATCACCTATTAGGTTAGTATATGAAACTAGGCATACGCTATGGCGATTCGAACCTTAAAAATTCATATATAAACTTTCCATGAATTTTTGATTCATATTGTTTTGTCTACAATAAAGTTGGGAGTTCAATTTATCCACCTGCGCATCGAAATGTTCCAGATTCAGATCCCTCAAATCCGGACCTATGCGTCGATATTTCAGGATGTTCAACCCCTATGTATGTCTACTCGTATTACTTTCTTCAATTAATCCTCTTAGAAATATTTCTAAATTTGGCACATCTATGTTTAGGTACAATTTTCCTTCTACAATGAATTGTCTGTTTGATGGTGCGGATGTTGATATGGATGAGGGTGTTTGCTCTCGTACAGAAAAAAATAAATTCTTTGAGTCGCGTAATTCATCCGAAAAGAAAGTCTCAGAAAATAGTTCATGCTGTAGTTCCGACGCAAGAGAGGCGTTTTGTTGCAACGTAGACATGGGATTAGATTCTGATTGTGACGCCCCGCCCAAACGCTAACTCAAATCCCAATGCCAAACCTCAAGGTACTAGGTGGCACCTCAAAATTTCGGCATGGTCTCCTCTGCTTATGTTAGCGTTTCACGGAACTCAAACCTGGTAAACCAATTTATAACAAAACCTGTATATAAAGTTGTAAATACAGGAAATGAACAGCGGAAGACTAATTACATCTAACATGTAAGTAGATCAGAGTGCGGAAGATTTAATCATATACAGGCTTACAAAATACTCTCATTCTAACATATGCCTAAACTCTCAATCCAAAAACTACATACATCCTGGATGAAACTGGCAATTCTAACGGATGTAACCTTAGTGCTCATCAGGTAATAAACTCTGATCGTCGATCTGACCGACCAGATACTCCTCAAATACTGACTCTACGCCTGTCTCGGTAGCTGCAAGTGCTGAAACTAAAAAAAATAGGAAGGAAAGGGTGAGTAACGAAAGTTACCCAGCAAGTCCACAGCCAATTCCTACCAATAACCCTTCCTAAGCATGATCGAATAAAGCATACTGAGTATTTTTAATACATGCAAGGTTTTACAAGATAAAATACGATCAACTGGTACATATAGCCAAGGATGAGCAACTAAACAGTTTAAAGATTACACATGGCATCAATCATCTATACTCATTATACATTTTCCATTCTATGCAAATACCGTTGACAACATTAAAACGATAGACATGCTTTTCAGTTTATAATTCAAAATATAACAACAGATACATAATACAAGTGGTGGAATATTGGAATTAAAGAGTTGGGATTCACGACTGGATCGCTTCCAGTCAGGACATGATATTCCTCAATAACATCGTAGTTCATGATTTTGTGGCTGGTCGTGTCTACCACGCTTGCGGAACCATTTATCCGGCTCAGGCTGGCCGTTTGACGTGACCGTAAGCAATGGGTCTCTTTTCGATGTGTCAGAACGTTCGACTACTACTAGATTGTTAGTGATCACTGACTAATCATCTTCGTCTATGCCTATCAGGCGTGCATGTAATTCCCAAATGACACTCCACTCGTATACGACCACCTTTACGATACACGTTCACTGGTAAAGATAAGAAAAGAATGGACCCGGATTCCAGTTGTGACTCCACTCTCATACGCGTCACATACCACGTATGAGTTTGGTGGTCCCTACCGTACATCCCAGGATAGTGTACCCCTCCGGATGATGTGACACACTATCCCTTCAGGCATTCACAAACCCTTTAACAGCTCACAAAATAGCTACGTACATATATGATTTTTCATTTAAAACAAAAAAGAAATTAACAGAACAGGGTTGAGAACGGATATCCAGTTCCTACCATGCAACCGTGGCCAATCGGCCTAAAATAAATAACAGTACTCAGCGCAAGCGCTAACATAATCGGAAATAAACATGCAACCCTTTCATTAATAACCTGGATATCCTTTCACCAACCTACACACAACATACAATGTAAAATGCAGACATCACCCCTCGGGTGTGATTCTGACATTTTACCGTTCATTCCCTTTTCCCATTCTCTCAACATTCTCATTTTTCATCCTTTCAAATCAACCATTCATTTTCAATTTTTCAAAGTCATTCTTTTGGTCTTTCCATTGAAAACCTTCAAAGTTTATTCACAAACAAGGTCTCGATGATGCACGGGATAAAAGCTGTTAAAAATAATGAAAGCTGGTGAAAATTTGGCTAAGTGTCGGAAATTCAATTTTTCAAAGTTCTCGAAATTAAAAACGGGTTTTTCGAAATGAAAGTCTTGATCATGAGATTCGACACCATATAGTTTTTGTAATCTAATTCAAAGGAATGCGAAAGTTATTTCATTTTGAAAACTTGCCGTAAACGTTGAAAAATACGTTTTGTTCTTGAAACCAAAATTCGGATTTTGATCATTTGAGATTTGGATCTTAAAACCATTCCCATTGTTCCAAAATGGGGTAAAACCTTAATTTCATTAAAGAACTTAAAGTAAGTGGAAAGTAAAAAATTAAAGAGGACCGATGTTTTTGACTCAGAACTTAAGAATGAAGTCTGTTTTTGACTCAGAACAGTGCTGTCGGCAGCAGAACCTTGTTCTGTCGGTGGAACCGATGGTTCCTGCCGACATAAGAAAATTTTCGGTGGCAGAAGCTTCATTCTGTCGGTGGAACCGACAGAATGCCTTCGGTAGGTGCCGGTGGCACCGACCCTTCCCACCTACAGCCTGAACCTCGCTCGCAATTTTTGGGTTTTTCGATCCCTTTTTCGATTTCTTCTTCCATTCTTCCAACCATTCGACCCACCCACGATTTTATTATCAAAATTCGATAAAACATAAACAAAACACCTACTTCTACCATGAATTTGAAATCAAACACCAATTTCTACGATTTAAATGCAAACAATAAGTTTTGTTTCAAAACCCTAAATGCACATTTCGGAAATCTAAAGCTACCAATAAGAATCGGAAGTCTCTTACTTGTTTGTGGACGCCAATGGTGATGAATCAACACTAAGGATCAATGTTAGGCGGCTCGAAGTTCCGAAAGTGGTTGAACTCGGTTGCCAACGGAGTGGTTGGTTGTGAAACCCTCTTTGAAGGTGTTCTCCCCGCTTCCTAATGACCAACAACGACTCTCCTATGATATGGATGAGGTTCCAAGTGATTATACAAAAACCCACTTGCTGATTCTTGTGGGAGACCAAGAGAAAAGAAGAGGAAATGGAGGTTGGATGGGGTGAGGACGTAGAGCTCGACAACGCCGACGACTTTGCCTTCTTCGTCGAGGTTCAACTCGGACTTGGTTCGCTCACAAACTTGACGGAAATGGGTCGAAACCCTAGGGTGGAGAAGTGGCTGTCGTTTGGGGTTTTCTTAGAGAAGAAGAGGAAAATGAAATAAAAGAAATCAGATCCCTTTTTATAATAAAGCTGAGGGGCATACTTGTAATTTCCCCCTTATTTCTAGTTTCGATCGCAACTTAACTATTCGGACTCCGAAAACGACAAACGAATATACCATTTCGAATAATTTTTCGATTAAATCTAATGGTGTCATCAAATCTTTTCGATTCTCGCTCTAACGAAATTCCACTGTTTTGGGTCCCACTTAACACGAAATTCGAGGATTCTATAACTTCTATATCCGAATTCGAATTCGGACTTGCTTACAGGCTAATGTATATATTTCGATCCTTTTGAATCTAATGGAGAAGTCGATTTTTCCTTGAAATTAATCATAACAATATTCAAGTATTTTACTCTAAGTCTTTCATTCGATATTTCCCTCCAAATCTCACCATTTACTTTCCTCTAGATATGAGTTGAAAATCTGGGGTGTTACACTGATAAAGGATCTGATGGTGTTGAATCTGATAATATGTGGGAAAAAACTTATGATGAAGGATACGATAGCCCATATTTTGAGGAGGAATTTATTGAGTTTTCTCTTGAAAATCGTTCTAGAGGAAGGATGGAATTAAAAATTGGAAATACGTATGGTTCAAAAAATTTATTTCAAGTAGCTTTGAAAGAATGTGTCATGTTGTCAAACTTCCAAATTGAACCCATTAGGACTTGTCACACAGCAATCTCAGCCAAGTTTGCTAGCCAAAGTTGTCCTTGGCGCATTCATGCTACTAAACTCCGCGGGGTTCCAACTTTTGAAATAAAGAAGTTAATCTCCAATCATACGTGTGCATTACCAACACGTGGTCGTGACCATAGGCAAGCCAGTAGTCGTTGGATTGCAGTTCGAGTGAAGGCGACTTTGAAGGAACATCCTAATATGACACCTGGCCAAATTATCACGTATATTCAAAAACACTTTGGTACTACAATTTCGTATCGTAAGGCATGGAGGGCAAAAGAGTTTGCTATATCGGAATTGGTTGGTTCATGGGACGAGTCATATCGTATATTACCATCATATTGTGCAGAGTTAATGCGTGTTGATCCTGATGCTGTCACTGTACTTGTATGTAGAGAGGAAGATAGGTTTGCGAGATTTTTTTGGAGTTTTGGTGCTTGTATTAAGAGTTACAGAAATAACATAAGAGGTATTATATCAGTTGATGCAGCCCACCTAAAAGGTAAATACCGTTGCCACTCTTAATTGCAACTGGCTTAGATGGTAATAACAAGGTCTTCCCAATAGCCTTTGCGGTCGTCGAGAGTGAAAATATCGATTCTTGGTCATGGTTTTTTCGAATCCTCGGAGATAAAGTTATTGGAATTGAAAGTCGATTCGTATTGATATCTGATCGTCACCCAGGCATTCTAGAGAGTGTCCCTCTTGTATTTCCCAACGTCATCCATGGGTTTTGTTTAAGACACCTATGTGATAACTTTGTACGTGAGTTCAAGGACAACATTGCCAAACAGAAGATCTGGATGATGGGAAAGATATATAACATTCCAGCATTTGAACGTGAGATGCTTGAGTTGCGCGACACTCAACCCAAATATTACAAATGGTTAAGTGCCATCGATCAGAAAAAATGGACTAGAGCTTACTTTCCTGCCAAACGATATCGCATGATGACGACGAACATATCTGAATGTATGAACAAGGTTCTAAAGTTAGAAAGGGAACTTCCGATTACAGCTCTTGTTCATGCAACACATACTAAGTTGTCTAATTATTTCTTTGAGCGGTCTGAAGAATACAAACTATTCAAAGATCAGTTGACTCCTTTTGCTCTGCGTGAAATTAAGAGATTTGATATTCCATCAAATTATATGGATGTTCGTCAAACTGGAACGCATATTTACGAGGTTGGTGTACTTAAAAATAGATATGTTGTCGATCTTGGAAAGCTGAGTTGCACATGTCGTCGTTATGACCAGCTTGATCTCCCATGCCTTCATGCCATTTCTGCCATCAAGCATAGTAAAATGTCACCGTATGATTTCTCAGAGGATTGGTTCACAGTTGATCGATACCGAGAAACATACAAGGATTCCATCAATCCCACAGTTGATGAAAGTCAATGGATTGTTAGATGTAATGATGTGATCGTATCCCCTCCAGATGTTGTAATGCAGCCCGGTAGGCCAAAGAAAAATAGATTCAAAAGTCAGTCCGAGAAACATTTATATTATCGATGTGGAAATTGTGGACGTCGTGGCCACAATCGTAGGAGATGTGTGTACCTTCCTACTTCATAATTGAGGTTGGCTTCTACTCGAAAAATAGTTATGAATATTTTTGTACAATCATATTACATTATGATATAGTGTAAAGAGGATCCTTCTGACATTGTATAAAAGACATTCTAATATAATGTCAAAAGGATCCTTCTAACATTGTATAGAAGACATTATGATATAATGTTAAAAAGATCCTTTTGACATTATATCAGAATAATTATATTCAAGTGTCCATAGGATGAAATGTAGAAGAGATATTTTTGAGAAATAATGATCTTTTTATTTTACTTGAGGTGTCTATATGAATCATTATAATAAAATTAGTTGTTTTTTATGAATTCAATCTCAACAAGATCTTTCTAACATTTTATTTATTCATTGTATTCAATTGTCCATAGGATCAAATATTTTAGAATTTATAAATGGCTGAACATCTATTTGTTTTCGGTCAATGAACATCTTTAAACAAATTTATATGTTTTTTGGTCAATGAACATGTCTAAATAATCACTTAGGCATATGATTTTGATTTATTTTATAAAATTATAAATATGTTTAAACAATCAATTGGATTATGATGGTCCATCATTGTGTTATAGTATGAAGAATCACTTGCACGCGTTTTGCAAACATGAGCTTATTACTATGTTTATGTATATTTTGATGACTTAAATTTTGAACATTATTGTGCAGGTATATTTGGATGGCTAAATACTATGTCGTGTTTATTGGACGTAAGCCTGGAATATACTCTACTTGGGAAGAGTGTCATAGGTATGTCGATCGTTATCCCGGAGCATGTTATAAGTCATTTAAGACCTTAGAAGATGCTGAGAAACACTTTCTTAATGATCAAGTTCGTGGTGCTTGTCTGAATCAAAAGAAAAATGAGAAGTTGGAGGCTTGTGGGATGTCTTGTGTTTTGGTTGGTATTAGTATGGTTTTACTAGCAGTTATGTTGTTAGGTTTTTTTGTAATGTGATGTTATTAGGAACAAACCTTTAAAATTGTAATTGAGCAATGACAATTCCTTTTTGTTTAAAATAGTTGTGAATGATATAAGTAGATGTTTTACCCTCCCAAAAAGTTAAATAATATTCAATGAGATGCCTCTATAGAAGGTAATTTATAGAATTTTTTTTAAATGATGATACGACCACCTTCTATTTTACACAATTCTTGAGTTACTAGAATAAATCTTTATCTCTATAAACCATATTACATTATCTAAAGAGTAATTTGTGTCCCTCTCTCCATTGCTATGACATTGTCACGTATCTTTCATAATGAAATTGACATGATTTTAAATTTGAGTTATAGGTTTGCATTGTCACTATCACTTTATTAACAAGAAAAAATAATACGTAATTGCAACAGTTGAAGTGGGTTATATTAATAAACTTCATCTCCCATTTCAATAGTTGGGTCGTGTTAGTGAAAAATAATTGAAAAGTACTCAACCATTTTTATTAAAACAAAAACATTCTGATTCTATTCTTTAACACATAAATAGCAAAACATCCACATTTATATCACGCTCATACATCCTCCTACAAACATATTAAGGACTACTATCTTGATTAATGTCGTTCTCCATATAATATGGAGAGCGAATATTGTTACTCTCTAATACCTCATCTATGAAATTAAAGTTCACATTTGGATATTCCGCATAATCAGATCCTAGAATTTGTTGTCTATTTTTTCGGATAAACATCCGTCTATTTTCATCATACATCCTATTAACGGTACTTTTGTAGTTGTCTGGGTTGTCCCTGCTCATATACTCTCCTATCCTTTTCGGAATAAATATGCACAAACTTCTCATCATACATCTTGGTTTCTTACCATCATCGAGTAAATCTTGCCAAAACGCATTTTTCCTACCCTTCTCGTTTTTATCGGTTGATTCGATAAGTTTTGTGTACATCTAAGGCTCGTAATAATCAAGTTTGAGCTCATCAACCTCATTCGATTGCATATTTGCCATGTTAGAACTCATATTCCTTTGTAAAAACAACTCCGAAGGCGTTTGTATTTTTTAGGTAAAAACACCTTCCTATTTATAGAATCTTAGGCTCGTTTATTGTAAAGCCTTATTTTATTCAATACGTGAATAATATAAAAAATAAGATATAATGGACTTGACTTGACATCCGTGACACATTAAATATTTTGTTTAGTTTGGCAAAATTATTTTTACAAAAGATTTGTGTAAATCTAAGTGATTGAATGACTTGACTTGATATTTGTGACACATTGATTCTTTTGTAAAATTTCAAGAAATTAAATTTTGGAAAGATGTGTAAATATAAGTGAGTGAATTACTTGACTTGACATCAGTGACACATTGATTATTTTATAAATTCTCAGGAAAAAAGTATTTTCAACGATCTGTGTAAATCTGAGTGAATGACTTGAGTTGACATCTATGACACATTGGTTTAGGTAATTGAAATTTGTGAATTTTTTGATAAAATTGGAACATGTAGCTCCATGCCTGAAAAAAGGCAACAAGTATCTTTCTAAAAATACATTTAAAAAAAATTATTTTTTATATAAAAGTGATTTATATAAACATCTCAGGTACAATAGAAAGATGATCATTTCTCATATAAGATCCCTTTGTACATTTCGAGAAATTTTTTAGTTTCTTTGGTATACAAATCTTTTATAGCTTCTAGTGAAATACTTTGTATATCTTCAAGTTTAAATGTAAACATTAACGCAATTTATATGACTTGCGTTATTTATTGTAATGGCAAATTCCAAAACATGCAAATATGACCATTTATTTTATTTTCTAAGGCAAGAGCCAAGGAGACCAGGGATATATAGGTGCATTTTAAAGGTTATTCTTTGATCATCTAATCTATTACCCAAGTTACCAATACAACGTGAAGCGAAATGAGGGGTACTGTTGTAGTTATCATTATAACAATTTTTTATATATATATTAATCTACACATACTTGTTTTAAGATTTGTAATAGATGGTCAAAATAGTCCCTTGTTAAGTCCATTTAAAGGACTGGTTAGACCAATTAATATATTATTATGCATTTTATCTTGAAAAATGTACACGTGTCTTATTATATATTGGATAGTAAAGAGGGGTAGACTATTCATCTTCATTTTGTTCAATGCCTACCCGATAGATCAATTGTTGATTTTCAGTGGCAAAAGTATGACATTCCATGGAAAATTATTTAAGATGGTATTAGATATTACAAAAAATTAATTGTGTTTTCCATCAACTTATGTGGGGTTGCCCATAGGCTATTTGAGAATTTCTAAGAACTTGTGGGACAATTGGGGTCCAACTCGTTAGTAGGGAAAGTTGGTCTATATTTAAATATTGAATAACTCTAAACATTCAGTCTCATAACTCTCCTTCTATGCATTGTAGTGTCTATAAATATTGAAGAAAATAATTACAAATTTATTTAGAAGGTTTTTCAATATTTTTTGGGAAAAAATATGTCAACTGCAAACTTTTATTGTCAAATTTGAAAAAGAGACATGAGTTCCTTTCTTTTTATTTTATTTGGATTAACTTCAAGATAAGTTACTTAAAGATGATGCATAACATAAAACTAATGTTACATTAGTTTAGAGTCTTTAAAAATATAATCTTTCAAACCAGGTTAGAATCCTTGTACAATTTAAAACTGTGTAAGTGAATATGCCACATGAATATATATATATATATATGCCTGTAATCCCTAAAGGTATATGCAAAGAATGTTTCCCATTCCATTATACTCAAAAATATTGTCATATATGAAATAAAGTTACATATTTCTTTTCTTCATTAAAGGCAGTAATCATTATAAAGTACCAATTAATAAATATTATCAAAAGCACTAAAGAACTCTTTCCCATGGTCTCAAGAATACAAAGGAAATGTAGTATAAGCATATTGTAGCAAATATAAACAAGTATGTGTGCATGAATCCACTCATGTTTGATCCCACGTAGAAGTATAAACAATAGTTATATATGCAAATTGAAGTTGAGCATCCACATAGTACAAATCTGCATCAAACAATTAAAAGAAGATGAGTCAGTTCACTTATAAAAATAACTTTATTAATTAATAAGATGAGTGAGTTCTAACAAGTGGCAAATAACACAATTTCATGTAGTTATCAAGTCATGTATTTTTGTCAATGTACGAAGGAGACTTTCGACATTAGATCATATGTTATGTATATATATATAATAAATTTATAATTATAATTTTTGAATTTTATAATCTATAATCCTATAAAATACTTTTGATTCTATAAAAATTTCAGCAGCATCTCCTCTTAAATATGGACATATGAAATTTTCCTGATAAACATAATACCTGTATAATCGAACCCAGAATGGTATATACATAACACATCCGTATAACAAACATTTAACCGATCAGAAGTATTATAGTCAAGCATACAAAAGAAATGTAGTATAAGCACATTGTAGTAAATATAAACAAGTATATGTGCATGAATCCACTCATGTTAATCTGTATAATCAAACCCAGAATGGTATATACATAACACATCTATATAACAAATATTTAGCCAATCAGAAGTATTATAGTCAAGCATACAAAAGAAATGTATTATAAGTACATTGTAGCAAATATAAACAACTATACGTGCATGAATCCACTCATGTTTGTTTCCCACGTAGAAGTATAAACAATAGTTATATATAAAAATTAAAGTTGAGCATCCACATAGTACAAATCTGCATCAAACAATTAAAGAAGATGAGTCAGTTCACTTATAAAAATAACTTTATTAATTAATAAGATGAGTGAGTTCTAACAATTGGCAAATAACACTATTTTATGTTATTATCAAGTCATGTATTTTAGTCAATGTATGAAAGAGCCTTTCGATATTAGATATTAGATCATACGTATATATATATAGATATGGGTAGCGTTCAATGGCCAACAGTTTGGCAAACACATTTTTCAAAACATGAGTTAGAGGTCTTAGAATGGGCTGATTTTTTGTGAGGATGATCTCTACGGTGCGGAGATCATCATCACCAAAAATCAGCCCATTCCAAAATTTCTAACCCATCAAAAATGATTTATAAAAAATGGACGGTTCACGATTTTTCAACTTGTAAACTGGGGCTAGAAGTTTTGGAATGAGCTGATTTTTGGTGAGGATGATCTCCTCACCGTAGAGATCATCCTCACCAAAAATCAGCCCATTTCAAGACCTCTAACCCATGTTTTGAAAAAGTGTTTGCCAAAATGTTTGCCAAACTGTTGGCCATTGAACGGGATCCTATATATATATATATATAATTTTTTAATTTTAAAAAGTTTATAAGTCGCCTTTTGACATTAGATCCGAAGTACTATAGACAATGTCAAAAGGTGCCTCTTGACATTAGATCAGAAGTAAATTCTTCAATGTCAGAAGGCACCTTCTGACATTATATCAGACGTATTATAGACAATGTCAGAAGGCACCTTCTGACATTAGATCAGAAGTAAATTCTTCAATGTCAGAAGGCACCTTCTGACATTAGATCAGACGTATTATAAACAATGTCAGAAGGCACCTTCTGACATTAGATCAGAAGTAAATTCTCCAATGTTAGAAGGCACCTTCTGACATTAGATCAGAAATATTATAGACAATGTCAAAAGGTGCTTCTTGACATTAGATCAGAAGTATTATAGACAATGTCAGAAGGCACCTTCTGACATTAGATCAGAAGTAACATAGATAATGTCAAAAGGTGCCTTCTGACATTAGATCAGAAGTAAATTCTTCAATGTCAGAAGAAATCTTCTGACATTAGATCAGAACTATTATAGACAATGTCAAAAGGTGCCTCTTGACATTAGATCAGAAGCATTATAGACAATGTCAGAAGGCACCTTCTGACATTAGATCAAAAGTAAATTCTTTAATATCAGAAGGCACCTTCTGACATTAGATCAGAAGTACTATAGAAAATGTCAAAAGGTTCCTTCTGACATTAGATCAGAAGCATTTTAGACAATGTCAGAAGGTGCCTTCTGACATTATATCAAAAGTAAATTCTTTAATGTCAGAAGGCACCTTCTGACATTAGATCAAAAGTACTATAGACAATGTCAAAAGACACCTTCTGACATTAGATCAGAAGTAAATTCTTCAATGTCAGAAGGCACCTTCTGACATTAGATCAGAAGTAAATTCTTCAATTTCAGAAGGCACCTTCTGACATTAGATCAGAAGTAAATTCTTCAATGTCAGAAGGCACCTTCTGACATTAGATCAGAAATAAATTCTTCAATTTCAGAAGACACCTTCTGACATTAGATCAGAAGTAAATTCTTCAATGTCAGAAGGCACCTTCTGACATTAGATCAGAAGTAAATTCTTCAATGTCAGACGCATGATTTTCAACATTGGATCCAAAATCCACTTTGTATAGTAATAATACCTATGTCTATGAGTGAAACAAATTATCTTTATTTGATTTAAATGGAGTGCCTCTAATGTCACATGAGAATTTCGAATTTGTCAAATGACTAAATCTTATTTTCAATGGTTAAAACATGAACAAATGACTAAAATTAGAGCAACCACAGTTTGTAAGAAAAGAAAGTAATAGTTAAGATACAATTAATTGATAGCAAGTATTAAGAAATGGGTATTCTTCAATTTTTCTTCTCCTCTACTAAAAATCTAAAAGTAATCTTCAATAAATTACAACAAAATACAGATCTCAACACAACACAACCAAAATCCCAAAATTCTCACAAACCCACACAGGAAAAAATCAGAAATCTAAGTTCCCAACAAAGTCATTGTTGCTACCACCCAATGAGTGATTGAGTATATGAGTCTAAGAAAAATCATTCTTTTAATCTTCTCTACTGACATTGATTATATAAAACAATAGAGTTACGGTGCAATGTCAGAACAATACCTTAGTATTTTGTGTTTTGTCTGCTAGTTATACACATCTCAAACATCTGAATCTACACACAATATGGCAAGAATATTATAATTAAAAGACGATAGTTATATGTTTCTTTAATATATGAAGCAATGAGTATTTGAATGATTCCATCTTTCATAATTCAACAAGGCATAGTAAATTGAATTTTATATTTGTGTACCTGACGACGACTCAATTACTTATCTATTGGCGTTTCGTCTATTTCTTTTAACTCTGCCCAACGTTGTAGCCCGAGTTTGAAATGACACCTTTTTTCGTTGGGATGTTTTCCTTCGTATTGATGTGTCGTTCTCTGAGGTACTCCCGGGTCGTCGTGATGCCCAAACTTTTCGAATTTTTCGTTTCACTTTCCATATCACAAGGACCACGTAAGAAAAGTTATACATTTATAAAATACTTTTAAATCATATTGTGATTATTAAACAATCAAAGCGACTCACCTTCAATTTTTCTTTGACTAATATTGACGTCACGATCGCCCTCATCCTCTTCCACATTACCTGTAAGTATTAAAAGGTTTAATTTAGTACCAATGTATACATATCATAATTGAAACTCATCATTTATCTTCACATTCGGTACACAAAACAAAATACAACTGCATTATATCACTACGATTCGCATGTACACCTTATTACAATAAAATTGTGCATCCTATGTCTCATAGAGGATCCATTGGAAATACAAGTACTAAATTCTATGTCCCCAAAAGCATCATTGTCACATGAGAACATATTGTATTTTATACAATGTTAGAAGAGTCATTCCTTCTGACATTGTATTCATATAAAAATACAAATTAAGCAAAATAGAACAAATCTAACTAACTCCTCTTAGTTTTCCTACTCGGTTGGGCAGGCCCCTTTCCTTTTCGGGCTCTTTCGTTCATTGCATAATGGACTTCATCGTCTGGTACTGGAGGAGATGGAGACCGTTGTTGTGGATGTAGAATTTTGTACACTTCCCTTTGGCGCAACAACAATGTCTCCGCTTCTTGGTTGGGCCCTAAGGAAATGGATTCCTTTAGTAGACCCAACGCTTTGTTTCTCATCTCAACCTAACCCACATACATATGTACTAATTAATATTGCAAAAATGAGTAAATAATAAGACACAAGTTTGATTGAAATATGTAAAATTAGATATATATCTATAGACTATGAAATTACCATTTTAGCCACGTCCTCGGGGACCGACGTTCTGGAAGATTGATGTTGTCGATGTACAAGTCCAATGCGATTGTCCGGGTTCTGGACAATCGTATGGGAAATGTTTGTGAACCATTGTTGGTAAGTCGATTCTGCATCCCACGGAGAAATTACATTTGCTCCCAAAGTTTTGAATTTGAAGACATGCTTGAGCCAATTCTTCCAGTGTTCCTCCCTAAATTTGTACTCTACCCGATACGCGAGTACATTGAGGCCCCTTTGTTCGTAGGTCGGCCGTATCGGGTAGGGAGGGATAGTTTGGACATAGCCAAACTGTCGAAGACACCTTACCGGGTGGTAAGGTTCAACGACGTTGTCCGCCCTCAGACAACCATTGTAGAACGTGACTGGGTTAATTGGATTGCATTGTCTGTCCTCCCTGTATGGGTCCCAGATCACCTGCCAAACATATAAATTAGATTAAACATAATTACAAGCTCATTATATTATAGAAAATTGGATAAAATGCTTACCTCTTCCTTGATCATATCATCTATAGTCTCACGTAGGCGTTGAAGTTCGTCGGTAGAAACAACATTTATAGAAGTTGGTTTCCACCGTTTTATACGGGGGTCACCAACCTTCCAATCATTATTCAAACCCACTTGGAATAGTGGGAAATGCTCATAAATCCATGCCTGCAAATGAAAATACAAACTTGTTATTAATAATACATCAAATTAATAATAAAACAAGATATAATCTACGCATACCTGCAGCAATGGAAGATATCCCGCTATCTGTGTCACATCTTTTCTTGATGCGCACCCTAGTTGTCTATACAAAATTGCAAGTAAAGCTGTCCCCAAGAGAAATCCTTGACTTTTTGAACGTCCCGTAATAATGTAAGGTATTTTGCAAATACTGTCTTCCCAGTTTTATCAGCAAAGATTGTGCATCCTAAAACATATAACAGATATCCTCTAACCACACTATCTAATTCTTGTTGGGTTGCAGTGTAACTGTACCCTTTAAAATTCTGAATCAACCAATTCATAGAAACCGTGTGGCCCCTATTAAGGTGCATTTCAATCGCCACCTCTTCTAGTTGAAGATCCAAAGTCTCAACCACTAAATGTCTAGCCGCTTCACCCAATAATGGTCTCAAAAAGATTGACTGACCAGTAATTGGAATACCTAATATTTGGTCTACGTCATCTAGAGTAACAGTCATCTCACCGAATGGGAGATGAAAGGTATTGGTTTCGGGCTGCCATCTCTCAATAAAGGCAGTCAATAGCGTCTTATTCAAAGAATGATATTTGAACCTAGCAAGGTTTAAAAGACCCGAATCTTGAACTTTTTGTTGAAAAGTCGGTGTCTCAATCTCGAAGTCCCAATCATCCAACTTCTTCGAATGATTAAAGATAGTGAGGGCATCGCTTGCCTACAAATGATTACATGACGAACATAAGAAAAACAAATTGCCTGACAACTAATTATATCAATTAATTGAAAAGTTAATGAAGAACTTACTTGCGATTGCCAAATAAAGAACGCTTTGTGCGTCCTAAAAGTTCGTAGTAGTGAAGCATCCACTGGACCTCCAGGAATTGATTCTTCCCCATGTTCTTCGGTACTTGGTCCAGGTACATCGGGGTTTGAATATCTTCTTCCTCGGGTTCTAACCATTTTGAGGACAAAATAGAGCATAAATAAAATCAATTCGTTTAATGCATAAAATCTTTCAATGTTCAGTAGGAATGTTGCTCAAGAAGTAAAGTAAGTTTCTCAAGCCCCATACATTAAAGCACTATATAATGCATAATAGAAGCTATATTAAACTCAATAGAATTGAATAGAAGTGCACTAAATAGAAATACTAAAGTACATATGTAGTGGTCTCCCATCCCTTACCGACACTGATAAAGATAACTAAAAAGCCTATAACATGGTCAGTAGTCACTAATATCGTACATTAGAGTCTGATTATCAATTTACATAGCATAGAAGTGTAACTATCAACTATAGCAGTAATGTCACTGATCTCTTACATTAGAGCTTGATTATCGATTTGAATATAGCATAGAAGTGTTACTGTCAACTATAGCAGCACTGTAACTAATCTATTACATTACAGCTTGATCAACATTTTTAACATAACTTAGAACACCATTGTAGTAAATAAATCACAGAACACTCATTATATTAACCATAATAATCACAAAACACCATCATAGTCACCAATAAAAACATATTGACAACAAAAAAAAGAGAAGATAAAGAAAGAAAGGTAATAGAGGAGAGATTGACAGATTTAAATCTGCCTTTTTTAAACAATTTCTGCTCCAAACAAGTAGAGAACATTTTTTAAACAATTTCACAGAGATGTAATACCCCATCACACGCAGTTTTTATCAAGAAATTTGTGTTAATTCCCTTTCGATTCTGAAAACTTTAGGTTTAAAACATCCATCCAAGTCTAAATCGAATGGTTGGTTGAAATTGAAGAAATACAAACCAAATTTATAGCGAAAATAGACTCAGAGACCTTAACAAAAACCTAATCAAAGAGTAAAAAAATCAGTGATAGGGAGAGGAGAGAAGGAAGAGACTAATCTTGGTATTGTTCGTCGATGGAATCGATTGCTGAAGGAGAACTATTTGCAGCTGCAATCGCTAGAGAGAGACCTTCAAATCTTAGATGAGGCTGGAGAAGATGATTGTAGGGAGTTTTTTTCCGCTGCAATCGGTAGAGAGAGGGAAATCGGAAGAGAGAGAGAATCGGGAAGACGAAGATGACGTAAGGGTTTGCAAAACGAACAGACTTAATTCGAAGAAAACGTTGGGGAGAAGATGAAGGTTGGGAACGCTGCAATTGTTTGAGAGTAATAAAGAGGGAAGGACAAAAAGTGTCAGCGCCATCAGTCGTCTCCTCTCATATTTGAAAATAATATTTAAAGTTGGCGGGAATTGCGTGCTGAACATTATGAGAAGTGATGGTTGACGTACTTTTATCAAAATTAATTTTATAAATATTTTTTAATCCAAACACATAAAAAGTACTAATGAAAAATAAGAATACACTGCCTTTCTTAAATGTTAAATTGAAAATCATTTTCCTTGTGGTCAGGGGGAATTTCAAAATCCAATAAATGGAGGACTTATGTTGGTGATGGACAATCGATTGTCACGGAAAAATCTGCAATAAAAGAGTAAAAATTTATTATTTTCCCTGGAATTGAATTCCTTATAATTTTTTAGGGATAATCAAACATACCCTTACGTAAGGGTAAAATTGGGATCGTACGGGAAATTTGACAAAAAACTACTCTCCAAAATAAAAATTGGAAAGTACCAATTTTGGTACTTCTTATAAAGTACTATTTTGACTCTAGTGGGAAATTGATCTTTCAAAGTATGGAATGTCCAAGCGATAGAGTAATCATTCATTCTCTCTGCCTGAGCGAAAAGTACTTAGAGAAGTCAATCCAAACAGACCCTTTGACTATCCGCAAGATGGGTTTTGACAAATAGGCATAGTGACTTCTTCACAAAGACAAAATCACCAATGCTATTGCGCGAGAGTAATAATTCGAAGGAGTTGCTCATATAAACAACTTCTAACTCCCTGCAAGAGTCAGAAGTAGCCAATGAGTCCTATCAAAACGCCCACTAACTTTATATTAAAAAATAAATAAATTTTCTTTTTTTTTCTTACACGTTTATGCTTTCTTTTTAGGATAATGATGGTGGTGATTCCATGTTACTCGCACCACGATACTTTTTCCTTCGATGAGTTGTGATTGGTCAATTTAATTTAATTTTGATTTTGAATTAAATTTTGATTGGGTTTTGTCGACCTGAAATTTGATGTTCTTCTGTACTTTTAATTTGAATTTTGCATTTGATTTTAAATTTAAATTGTCCACTTAAGATTTCATTTCAATTTGGTTTGGTCGATTAAATAATATTTGAGTTTTGAATTTGTTGAATCAACAATAAAGATAATTCGATGGAATTTGAATTTGAATTTATAGGTAGATTGATTTTTGTTTTCAACTTGATTTTGAATTTATTTCGTTGAGTAATTTTCAATTAAATTACACGTACGATTTAGGTTGGCTACAAAGTTCGATAACTTAGAATTCTCCCTACTACAGGAAAATACAACGCGAATGCCTCTCATGAATTTCAGACCTCCAAATTTCTCGTTACTACCACCTTTGCATTCAGAATGTGATATCATACTAATGAGATCCAATCGATATGATGAAAATAGTAAAATTTATGAAAAATCATAAAATTCACCGAAGGAAAATGATTTTCCTTCTAACATGACGCCAAAGTTTACACTCTTTGACTAATATTTGTTCTTGTTATATATAAAAGAACTACTATTGGCAATCCAACTTTTGGTGTGAAGATTGTGATTGGTTGATGTGGGTAGTGGTTGATGGGTTAGGATGTGGGTTGGATAATGAATGCGGTATGGATAGTGGTGTCTGGTCTTTAATGTATTGGGCATGTGTTTAAGGATGGGTTGGTAAGTTATTTTGAATTGATGGAAGTTTGTTTTTTTGATTTTTGAGGGTGGGTTTATTTT